>NW_010338014.1:0-2492 GCF_000700745.2 Antrostomus carolinensis
GCTCTGGCCCAACTCAAACCAAGACAGTGAGATTTGAGTCATTGCCTTCAGCCATCCACCTCTGAGCAACCACCGTGTTGCTGTAGGGAGGTGCTCAACTTGGCAGAGGAATGGGAGTATAAGTCACCTTGCTTTTTGACCAGGGACTTCCAGAGATTCCCTTCCAACCCAAACTACTCTACGATGCTTTATCGAGTGGAAATCATGTAGATACTACAAGAGACACCAGTTCTCCCAGAAAAGTTGGTTTCCTTCACTCCACTGGTCACAATGGAACTGTCCATTTCTTTTCCTCTGCTTTCTCCTTGCTTGTGGCTCCTTCATCGCTGTGTTTTGCTGCTTCCTGCAGATCTATGGGTCACTACATCCCCTTCTCTTGCACTGAGTGTTTTCAGTCGTTACCCGTGAAAATGGAGCTTCCAGAAAGGATGCCACATGCACCAGGAGCTGCTCCTCATACCTGCTCTCTCACTATAGGACCACCACGAAGAGAAAGAATTCCACTAATTAATGAGTGTCTCCTGAAGCCTGTGAGGAGCATTTGGTAGATGTCAGCTTCTGGTTGTTTCAGCATCCAAGGAACCACACGATAGTGCAAGAACATCTCTGCAATGGTCAGCTCCACGTTCTCTTGATAATACAAGGTCTGTAGAGGTCTGACCAACATGCAGAGAACTTCAGCGGGAGGTGAAGGTTGCTTCATTGCAGATGTGTTTGCTTCCTAATCCAAAGATTCTTGGTGTGAAGAAGTCTTCACCTCTCTCTCACTCTGCAGTGCACGTACTGCAGCAATGAGAAGGACACGTGTGGAATATTAGACCCTTATCTTCACCAGAAGCCTCCCTGAAGATGTTCAAGAGTTGAGAAACTGAAGTCTCCTGGAAGATTTGTCTGCGTTTTCAATAACATCAGCACTGAAACTATCATTTCAGTGGGGTCACCAGCAGTCCTGCTTCATCCCATGATGGTTCCTCCCACCTTGTCCACCTGGAAGTCACCTCTTTGTTGACCTCAAGGTGATGGAAGGGTCAGCACACAAGGGCTGGGGTGAAAATATCAACAAGTCATAGAATCATGGAATGATTTGGGTTGGAAGGGACCTTTCAAGCTCATCCAGTCCCAACCCCCCTGCCAGCAGCAGGGACACCTTCCACTAGACCAGGTTGCTCAAAGCCTCATCCAACCTGGCCTTAAAGTCAGAGCACTGTGATTCATACATCCCTGATCCTTCAGTTTTTGCTGCCATCACTTCAAACAACCACCTTGTCCTCCTAACGTACTCATGACATTTCTCTATCTCCAAACTTCTCACTTTAAGTGATAGTTCTTCCAGAATTCCCCAATTTGGAATTTCCATGCCCATATTTCTACACAACACCAACAATTCCATTTCTGACTCACCCACCCTTCCATCCTCTGCTGCTTCTCACCTATCCCATGACATCATTCTTCTATTCCTCAACAGTCCTGTCCATATATCACCCCAGGGGTAGGTAACCAACCAAAACACTTTCAAAGCTGCTTTGTGGTCATCACCTTTTCATAGACTCATAGAATGGTTTGGGTTGGAAGGGACCTTAAAGCTCAGCCAGTTCCAACCCCCCTGCCAGCAGCAGGGACACCTTCCACTAGACCAGGTTGCTCAAAGCCTCAGCCAACCTGGCCACAAACACTTCCAGGGAGGAGCAGCCACAGCTTCCTTGGGCAACCTGTTCCAGTGTCTGACCACCCTCACAGTGAAGAACTTCTTCCTAATATCTCATCTAAACCTCCCCTCTTTCAGCTTAAACCCATTTCCCCTTGTTCTGTCATTAACTGCCCTTATGAAAAGTCCATCCCCAGCTTTCTTGTAGGCCCCATTTCTCATCTAGGCAACTATTCCTGTCTCCCATGTCTTTAGATATGAAAAAAATTAGATTAAAAAGGCTTCTTCCCCCTAAAACTGCCCATATTCCTCTTTGCAATGTCTTTATACGTGAAAAAAAGGAGAGAAAAAAGGCTTATTCCCTCTAAAGCTGCCCAGATCCCTCTTTATTAATTAATCTATCTGGTCTTTGAGCCCACCAATTATTTAAGGTATATGGTATGGTTATAAATAATTCATATTTCTTTTTCTTACAGCTCTTGCTTGGCATTCAGCAACTGCACGATGGAAGAATATGACAATGAAGTAATAAAGAAGAATCGACCTTGTCTACTCAACATGCCATCAATAAAGCCATTTCTTGTTGAACTCTGTGGCAACGGTGTCTTGGAAACAGGGGAAGAATGTGACTGTGGCAGTGATGAGGTGAGTGATGAAATCATTCATTCAATGGAGTGAGAGCAGCCCTGAGGAGAAGGACTTGGGGTGCTGGGGGAGGAGAAGCTCCACATGAGGTGGCAACGTGCGCTGGCAGCACAGAGGCCAATAACCGTGTCCTGGGCTGCATCCAGAGCAGCGTGGGCAGCAGGTGGAGGGAGGGGATTCTGCCCCTCTGCTCCGCTCTCCT
>NW_010338014.1:2853-11103 GCF_000700745.2 Antrostomus carolinensis
TGCTCCTCCCTGGAAGTGTTGAAGGCCAGGTTGGATGAGGCTTTGAGCAACGTGGTCTAGTGGAAGGTGTCCCTGCTGCTGGCAGGGGGGTTGGAACTGGATGAGATTTAAGGTCCCTTCCCACCCAGCCCATGATTCTATGATTCCATTAAATATCTCACTGCAAATTCCATGTTAGAGTGGTGTTAGTAAAATTCTGGTGGTTTTGTAACTATAAAACCTCCCTGAAGCATGGAAAGAAATTATCTCTGAAGTATCCCACATTCCCATGAGCCAAACAGCTTCCACTTGTGGGAATTCCCTTGAAGTGGGGATTTTCCCAAATACAGCTTTATTTGTGACCAAAATGTGCCCGATGTGTGTGAACATACACAGAGTGTATCTAGAGATTAATTCAGTTTGTCTTCCATGGCTATGGAGGGACTTTTCATGGTAGAGCTAATGGTGGCCCCTGTCTGCAAGGGTCTGATAAAGAGTCACACTGCTGGGACAGAGATGAGACCTCGTCCACATGGAAAGGTGTTGTCCTCCTGGTTGTACTGATGTTCATAAGAATGAGGGGTCTGAAGACAAGCAAAGTATCTGATCAGCGCTGCAGGCAAAGTGGGAGACACTGCAGAAGGGAAGTGGCTTTGCCTCCAAGTCACTCTATCTACAAGCAAGTTATGGCACTTGCATCTTCTCATCCTTAAAATCAGAGTTTTTCTATTTTTGTTCTTTCTTCTGTCATTTTTACCCTGAAGTCAGTGAATGGATTAGGTGGGTTCTGAGGAAGAATTTCTTTGCTGCAAGGGTTCTGAGGCATTGGAAGGGGTTGCCCAGGGCAGTGGTGGAGTCCCCATCCCTGGAGGGATTGAAGAGTCGTGTAGACACAGTGCTGAGGGACATGGGTTAGTCATAGGGGACTGGTCAGTGTTGGGTTCATGGTTGGACTTGATGATCTTAAAGAGCTTTTCCAATCCAGGTGATTCTGGGATTCTGTGAAAGGAGAGCTTTTCTGTAGTACTTCCACGTTGGTACCTTTGCAGCTCTAATTCCAGGCTCCATACAGTTGTGACACTTTAGGAAATGGGAGTTTTCCAGTGGAAATGCTTGGTGGCATTTTGTGTGATTGTTATTTGTACAAAGCTCCTGCAGCTTTGTCAAAACTCCTCCTTTGCATGGACATTTCTCACGTTGAGCAATTTGTAGGTGTTTGATATCCAAGCTTGGGCTGAACATCCTGCACTTTGCTGATAAAGAGGATTCACCTGCTTTCAGAAATTACACTTGGAAAAACCAAACCTTTCCACACCTGCAGCCCCCTAGTCTCTCCAACAACTAGTCTTAGACCTCTTCTCCTCAATCAAGCACAGGGTTCAGCCATAAAAGTGTCCTGACCAGGACATCTTTTTTTATCAGCCCCTTTTATCCCCTCTTTTCCACTGTCCCACAATTTTTCCTCCCCTTCATCTCTCCCCATCTTTCATCCTTCCTCTAACCATCCCACACAAAGCTCCCCACATTTGCCCTAAAACATCCCACAATATCTTTTACACCATCCTACATTCCCTCTCAAATACCACATTATATGTTTGGTTTCTTCAAGAGACCCAAGAAAATCTTGTTTTCCATCAGTGACCTGAGAGCTCTGGGTTTTTTTGCTCATGTCCCCATTATCTCCTCTTCATCATCATTGTGTGATCAATTCATTACTGTTCCTGTCTCCTTTCCTCTTTTTTTACACTAAAAAGCCATCAACCAGCTCTTCTTACAGAGCAGATACCCTCACATCCCAGCTATCCTTCAAATTGGAGTCATTTTGCTTCAGGTGACAAAGTTCAGAGTCCACCAAAGCTCTAGCACCTGGAATGATTAGGGATGGGGAATTGGAATGTTGAAGGAAATGGTGACTCGTTGCTGAAAGAGCTTGAAAAAGGAAGATATTCATGAACCTCTTTCTAGAGGATCTCTGAGAAGCAGGTAGGTTGGCTGATTAAGAGAGGAGATGAGATGGAAACAGTAAGTGTTGAGAGAAAAAACGTGATTGTTTTAAAAGTGTCTACACAAGGTGTATTTCCCCTCGACACAGAGCTCCAGAACATCCAGAGTTTGAGGAGAAAAGAGCAGTTTTCTTTTTTTTTAACTCTAAATTCCTTTAAATCTGTGTCTCTTAAGCTAGAGAAGATGAGTCAAATCAGAAACTCTCATGCTGAGATGGTACTTATTTATTATTTACTTCCAGGCATGCCTCCAAGAAGGATGCTGCTTCTCCTCCAGCTGCTTGCTCACTCCAGGATCTTCTTGTTACAGAGGTGAATGCTGTCACAAATGTAAGGTGAGTTATAAGTTATTGGCTTTGTGACGTAGGGCAAACTCATGATTTCATTGTTTTTTCAAAGCTGTTAGGTGCTATAATGAATTTTTCTTGTATTTCTCAGTATTTCTGGTCTGAAAAGATGCATAAACCTGACTGGAAACTGCTCACCCTGAGGTAGAGTCAGAGAACCCCAGACTGGTTTGGGTTGGAAGGGAGCTGAAGGATCATCCAGTTCCAACCCCCCTGCCAGCAGCAGGGACACCTTCCACTAGACCAGGTTGCTCAAAGCCTCATCCAACCTGGCCACAAACACTTCCAGGGAGGAGCAGCCACAGCTTCTCTGGCCAACCTGGGACACTGGCTCACCACCCTCACACCAAACAATTTCTTCCTCACATCTCAGCTCCATCTCCCCTCTGACACTTTCAAGCCATCACCCCTTGTTCTCTCACTCCCTGCCCTTGGCCAAAGTCCCTCCCCAGCCTTCCTGGAGCCCCTTCAGGTACTGGGAGGCCACTAGAAGGTCTCCCCGGAGCCTTCTCTTCTCCAGGCTGAACAGCCCCAAAATAAAAACAAATAGAAAACAAATAATTTAGAAACACTCCAATGATGTCAGACAAAAACCATCAGGAGAAGCAGCAAAGGAAGAGTTTAAGGACAGAACCAACTAACCCAATACGTTGATGTCACAAACCCAACGTCCAACCAGCGATCACAAGCCTGGCTGAAAGAAAAGAGATTTTAAAACCTCCTTTACAATCCTGCTGATTTTTTTTGCCCCCTGGTTTCATGGCAAACCCAGCACTGTTGTATTTGTGGAGATATTTCAGATTCAACCTGAAATACTGATTTATTTTGATTTTTTTTTTCCAGATTCACTCAATTTCAGATTCAATCTGAAATGTACAAATAAAACCCTGAGTTTCTCTGCTGGATTATCATCAATGTTGGGGGTTTTTTTGCAATTTCTCAATTTCCACAGGACAGCCAGGATTTTAATCCCTTATATGTTCCTCTAGTCCTTATTCTGCCTGATTTTTTTTACAAATTCAAGTTGTTCTTCTTCATTTTACACTTTTATGCCGTTCCCTAAGATTCTGCCACGTGGATTTCAGTAATTTGAACCAGTCACTCCAGAAAAAAAAACAAAAAATATCCATTAAAAATTCATTTTGTGGGCTTATTATTTTTTTTTTTAACAGTTTCAACCAGCAGGAAAAATCTGCAGAGAAGATAAGAGCATATGTGACCTCCCAGAGTATTGTAATGGCTCTTCAGAGACCTGCCCCATGGATGTATTTAAGCAAGATGGGACCCTGTGTGGTGACAACGACCGCTGCTACCATGGGCAATGCCACAGCCACGAGGCACAATGCAAAGAGTTATTTGGCAGAGGCAAGAGAATCTCATTTGAGGAACTGATGGATGGTTTGATATGAAATGAGCTGTTGCCTTCAGATAACACTTTATCTCTTGTCTTCTCAGTGGTTTTTCCACTGAAGATTCACTGTTTAGTCATCATAAGGCAGAAAAGATTTGATAGTTGGGTCATTTAATTAAAAATATAAATACTTGCATAAAAAAATATGACAGAACACTTAAAATAATCTGCAATTTTATAGCAATAGCTGTAAAACTCTATATAGAGACTCATAGAATTGTTTGGTTGGAAAAGACCTTTGAGATCATTGAGTCCAACCATGAACCCAACACTGACCAGTCCCCTATGACTAACCCATGTCCCTCAGCACTGTGTCTACACGACTCTTCAATCCCTCCAGGGATGGGGACTCCACCACTGCCCTGGGCAACCCCTTCCAATGCCTCAGAACCCTTGCAGCAAAGAAATTCTTCCTCACATCCCATCTCAACTGCCCTGGCCACAACTGGAGCCCATTTCCTCTTGTCCTGTCCCTTGGGCCTTGGTTGAACAGACCCACCCCCACCTCTCTCCACCCTCCTCCAAGGGACTTGCACAGAGCCACAAGGTCTCCCCTCAGCCTCCTTTGCTCCAGGCTCAACACCCCCAGTTCCCTCAGCTGCTCCTCAGCACACTTGTGCTCCAGATTCTTTTATACAACAACGTTCACACAAAATCCAACATTGGACTCTATGATCTTCAGTGTCTTTTCCAACCTCAATGTTTTTATGATTCTATATATTTCCAATAGCATATTTATTCTGTAATTCTATATATTTACCCAACAGAAGAGAGGTTTTCTGGGGCAGTAGTTGTTGCACTGATGTTGAGGAACATCCCATGTCCAATGTGCAATGGGAAGGGCAAATGTGACCACTCTCATCCATTTAGATGAGGCTTTGAGCAACCTGGTCTAGTGGAAGGTGTCCCTGCTGCTGGCAGGGGGGATGGGACTGGAGGAGCTTTAAGGTCCCCTCCAACCCAAACCATTCAATGATTCTATAATTCTATTTGCCAGTAGAGGGTCCTAGAAACAAAGATGTGTTGGAGACAGTGGTTGAGATCAATGTTCTGCCTCTGAAGGCCACCACAGCCAAGAACTTGTGCATCAAGTTCAAACTGGAAGCCTGCATGTGACATATATATATAATTTTTTATAGATATAGATATATTTTAATATCTGCCCACATCCTCTTTCAGATTATTTCAGTTCTGGAGGAAGTCACTGAACTTCCCCAAGCTCACGTGTCCTGAAGCCGTGACAGAGCAGATCTATTCTGCGCTCCCTCGTTAGCGATAACAGTGATGCCCATCATGAGCCGAGTCCTACGTATCTTTAGGGACATATGAAAGTCTTCTGCAAGTAAAACCACAGTTCCTCTCTGATCTACCACATTTCTGAGATGTTTGGAACCCCTGCAGAAGAAGACAGTAGTGTTTCTCACGAAAGGCATTGCTGGGGAAGGCAAGGAGTATTGATAAAGCAGAATATTTCATAGAATCATAGAATGATCTGGGTTGGAAAGGACCTTAAAGATCATCCAGTCCCAACCCCCCTGCCAGCAGCAGGGACACCTTCCACTAGACCAGGTTGCTCAAAGCCTCAGCCAACCTGGCCACAAACACTTCCAGGGAGGAGCAGCCACAGCTTCTCTGGGCAACCTGGTTTTTGTCAACTTTTTTACATGGGGACATCAAAGTAACGGTCATGCAAATATTGATGTGGTGCTCACGTGGCCACCAGTGATCTCAGCCACCTCTGTGGGACAGCTGAGAAGCTTGGTAGTTGGTTTGACTTTGAGAATATTTTGGATGCTTGAAAATTTCTAAAGACATCTGAGGAGAGTCCTGCCACTGAGCATGAGCTCTCCACCCTTTCCCTCAACGCTCTGCTCCTCTCATACAACACTTGGTGGCTTGAAAGTGTCAGAGAGGAGATGGAGCTGAGATGTGAGGAAGAAATTCTTTGGTGTGAGGGTGGTGATCAATATCAAGATGTTCTGAAAGAACTGGGAGTCCTCTGGGTTAGAAATGGTCCTGCCTTACTGAAATCCAGATCTGGGAGCTGATTCTGACATCGAACAGGAATTAGTGTGGCTAATAGGGAATAAAACAGTGGTCATCCTGGTGTCAGGGTAAATGGAAGATGGATGGACCTGTGGCACACACCAAGCTAGAATGAAAGACAAAAAAAACAGGTTTGGGAAAGGTTTGAGGCTTTTAATGTCTTTTTTTATTCCATATTGTTCTGTTTGGGTTTCTCAGGCATTGGAAGGGGTTGCCCAGGGCAGTGGTGGAGTCCCCATCCCTGGAGGGATTGAAGAGTCGTGTAGACACAGTGCTGAGGGACATGGGTTAGTCATAGGGGACTGGTCAGTGTTGGGTTCATGGTTGGACTCGATGATCCTAAAGGTCTTTTCCATCCAAACAATGCTGTGATTCTGGATAAATGACCATGGTCTACTCTGATCATTGGTTGATCTCTTGATGGCAAATCCATTCATTTATCCACTTCATTCTCAGAGCTGATTATTCTGGTCCAAAAGAGAACCAGAACCAAAAGAATAGATGATTAAAAAAGTCCATAAAACATGGCAGGACAAATGCAAGCTGTGGTTGGCTAGAATTGAATTTCAGGAAGTATTTCATTTCAGAAAAAAACCAACACAAAAATCACCTGGGGGGATTGCAGTGATGGTTCTTGCCTCTCCATGAACATCTCCCTTTGTTCTCTTGTTTTACAGCTGCCCATCGTGCCCCGCTGAGCTGCTTCAGAGAAGTCAATATTCAAGGTGACCGGTGTGGGAACTGTGGCTGGAATGGGACGTACTACACGAAATGTCTGGAAGAGTAAGTGCTGGTTAATCATCAACTCATGGAATCACCAAATGGTTTGGGTTGGAAAGGGACCTTAAAGCTCATCCAGTCCCAACCCCCCTGCCAGCAGCAGGGACCCCTTCCACTAGACCACGTTGCTCAAAGCCTCATCCAACCTGGCCACAAACACTTCCAGGGAGGAGCAGCCACAGCTTCTCTGCACAACCTGGGACACTGGCTCACCACCCTCACACCAAACAATTTCTTCCTCACATCTCAGCTCCATCTCCCCTCTGACACTTTCAAGCCATCACCCCTTGTCCTCTCACTCCCTGCCCTTGGACAAAGTCCCATGAACATTCACTCAAAAATATGCAGTTCCTAGCACCCAACCTTTCTTCATGCTTCATGTAGTTTGTCAGCTGACCAAGAAGAGGGACATTGCTGTCATTAGAGGAGACACTGGGATGCAAATTCAGAATTTGAGCTCATTTCCTAATTTCCTACTGAGCACTACGCAGGCAGCACCTGAACTTCAGTGTTGTCACCTCTGGGCAGAGATGAGCTTCTGAATAACGACACCCAATTCTTCCTGCCATGACCAGCAGGATGTCTCATACAACATATAAAATGGAGAAAACAGATGAAAAATTAGGGTGAAAACATCAAATGGAAGGTATCTCTGCAGCTTCTTCTTCTTGGGCAACCTTCAGATTGCCCAAGGAAGTTGTGGCTGCTCCTCCCTGGAAGTGTTGAAGGCCAGGTTGGATGAGGCTTTGATCAACCTGGTCTAGTGGAAGGTGTCCCTGCTGCTGGCAGGGGGGTTGGAACTGGATGAGTTTTGAGGTCCTTTTTAACCCAAACCAGTCTGGGATTCTGTGATTCTATGAAAAAAGTCTGTGTCCATACCAGTTAAATGTCTCAACCTCAGAAAAGGGGTGGTTGGATGCAAAGTGCCTCAAAGAATTGATCCTGGAGAGCTGGAACCTTTGGCCATGCCCAGGGTTGCTCCAAGTATGTGAGATGGAAAAGATCAGATTTGTACCATGGTGTGTACCACCACCATGAATCACCACATCTTCAGATGTCTCTCTATGGACCTTACAGCAATCTGTTTGTCTATCCCAGGAACGTCCTGTGTGGAAGAGTGCAGTGTGCTAACATTAAAAGAGTCCCAGTGAGACAAGACGGCGAGACCGTGGTTCAGACCACCGTGGACAATCATCTCTGCTGGGGACTCGAGTTCCATCTGCCTTCAGACACTCCTGACAAGGGATCCGTGAAAGATGGCACATCCTGTGGTAAAAACAAGGTACCCTTGGAAAGCTAGAAGGACATGGCTTGAAACTGGAAGAGGGAAGATGGAGATGTGAGGAAGAAATTGTTTGGTGTGAGGGTGGTGAGCCAGTGTCCCAGGTTGTGCAGAGAAGCTGTGGCTGCTCCTCCCTGGAAGTGTTTGTGGCCAGGTTGGATGAGGCTTTGAGCAACCTGGTCTAGTGGAAGGTGTCCCTGCTGCTGGCAGGGGGGTTGGGACTGGATGAGCTTTAAGGTCCCTTCCAACCCAAACCATTCCATGATTCTGTGATTCTATGATTCCAACCCAAACCATCCCAAGGAGATCTCACTGTGGCCTTCCAGTGAAAGGAGCTTAGAAACAGGAGGGAGAGAGATTTTTGCCATGGACAGAGAGTGATGGGACAAGGGGAAATGGTTT
>NW_010338015.1:0-17031 GCF_000700745.2 Antrostomus carolinensis
CTCTCCAGCCTCTCCTTCCCCAGTCGGTATGATGGGAGAAAGCACTGGGTTAAAGCAGCAGCTTGCAACTAAACAGGGAGGAACCAGACAGTAATGACAAACAGACACAACCTATCAGCTCCTAAATGTGCTCAAGGGCCCTATCCTGAACAAATGCTCCATGTTTGGGGGATTAAATGTCAATGTAGTTCAAAACCGGCTGGCAGTTAGGAGTTTCGAAGATTTGTAGCAATCCCCCACCCTTTTCAGTCTGCGACTTATTCTGTGAAAAGGACACTTTCAACATCCACTAATCCTTCTCCTTCACCTCCACAAAATGCTCTCAAAATGGGCGATCTTGTGGGCTGTAGGAAGAGCTTTCCAAACCACCGGTGGGACGCACAGACCCGCTGCAGTCTAACGATGGAGAGAAAGCAGGCTGACCATTTTTGCATATCCTCGATGCCTGAATAACCTGTTTTGCCAATACAAGAGAAGTGAGCAGAAATGCAGAGTGTGTTTATCCTCAAACGACCCTCTCTTTACCCTGTCCAGCTCCCCCTTTTAAATAACCCAACACTGCAGAAGAAGACCCTTTCAGCAGATATTCTGGCAGATAAAACCACCTCCTCTCCCTGCTCAGCCCTCAACCCCTAAGCGGCTTTTCCTCTTTCTGTCTCTCTCTTCTCCTTCCCTTGTCCATGTCCACTTGGTAACATGGTTAAAGAACTCATTACAGCTTCCTGAGCACTGCAACAGTAGCTAACTCACACCTCTTACACTAGGTAGATACTCTTCCTTGAGGAGGATGCTTCTTAAAAGCGGTTTTCAGTCCCTTCTGATGTGCAGACCAGACCCTCCAAACATTTCCCACTGCACAGACTCTCAGCCTGCTGATGCCTCTTGCTTGCTTTTCTCTGTTACTTTTGCTAGACACGTCCCTCAGACTACAAGTTCCCAAGATCCACCATCCAGAGGTGAAAAACATTGGTCTCTGGTCAGTCCTTCCAACTCCTCCACCAACGCTAGCCCTACCTGTACCTTTCCACTGATCACAGCAGCGCTTTCTAAAGCTGAAGGGTTGGTGAAACCTGACTGATCAGCTCCACTTGAACCACCACCTTTGCTGCCACCACTTCAGCCCGCTCCTTTACCTGACATCTGATGAGGAGCGGCTGAGGGAACTGGGGTTGTTGAGCCTGGAGAAAAGGAGGCTGAGGGGAGACCTTGTGGCTCTGTCCAGCTCCCTGAAAGGAGGGTGGAGAGAGGTGGGGGTGGGTCTGTTCAACCAAGGAACAAGGGACAGGACAAGAGGAAATGGCCTCAAGTTGCACCAAGGGAGGTTTAGATTGGATCTGAGGAAAAACTTCTTCACCCAAAGAGCAGTCAAGCATTGGAACAGGCTGCCCAGGGAGGTGGTGGAGTCACCTTCCCTGGTGGGATTTAACAGACAGGTAGATGAGGTGCTCAGGGACATGGTTTAGAGGTGGAATTGGCAGTGTTGGGTTTATGGTTGGACTCAATGACATTAAAGGTCTTTTCCAACCACCATGATTCAGTGATTCCATGATTCTGTATAAACCTCCTCTATTTTTACATTGACATGGATCTTTTTTAATGTGACACCTACAATTCCTCCTCTCCTTTACCCATCCCACACCAGAGAGGGCTCAGTGAACTGAGCCCAGGAGAGGCTGCAACAGCAGCAGCTGTACAGAGTAGACCAGCCAGGCAGCAAAACACAGTGTAAGGAACAGAAACATCTCGCGGTGCTTTAGATGGAAGACCCAGTCCCACCCTCACCCACACTGGGGACCCATCGTGGTTTACTTAAGGGAAGTTTGTTTCCCCTGGGCAGTAGAGGCTGGGATTTTTCTAAGGAGCCTAAGGAAGCCAGGCACCCAACTTCTGTTTCCTGAAGGTATCTCTGACAATCCTGCCCTGTGCTTCAGTCCTGACACACACAACAGCAGCGATAAAATACGAGGTGCTAGCAGACTGCCTGTTTTGTTCTCCTCCCTCCTCTGACCCACTACTTCGCTGTCTTGTCCCTTGCGGAGTTAAGACCAGGGAAAAGGAGCATAAAATGCTACTGGTTCACAGATGCTGTGGTTCCTCCAACTCCCCTCCCATCCCCCCCGACCCCATCCCCCCACGTTTCAAGCAGTTATAAATGACTGTGCAACTCTGCAGGCAGCGGTCTCAAATAACCACACCAAGCCTCTCCCCTCCAACGGCTTTATGTCTCTTCCTTCCTCTCTTTGAGGCTCCGCAGAGCAACTCTCAAGGTGTTTTGCTTCAATCTCAAGAGTTAAGTTGCTACTTCACCCAGCACCTTTGGGAATCCTTCCACAGCAAACTGCCACGAGCAGCGAGTAATTCCCAAGGCAGAGATTCTCAGCTGAGAAATCCCTTCTGCTGTCCTTGAAGGGTTTTTTACCATGGGAACTGACAACAACAGGCTCCCAAATGATCTTAACTGCGGTGACAGGTTGTAAGGCAGGATTTCAGGTAGGCGAGCCCCAGACCGTGGCACCACCACTGCCAACCTCAAGAGCATCCCCCCATATCGGGGCCTTGCCCTCCCTCAGCCTAGCT
Organism: Antrostomus carolinensis; assembly: GCF_000700745.2. NCBI lineage: Eukaryota > Metazoa > Chordata > Aves > Caprimulgiformes > Caprimulgidae > Antrostomus > Antrostomus carolinensis. The sequence continues at coordinate 2,578 of NW_010338015.1, forward strand.
TGTAAAAGCTGCCCCAGAGAAGCCAGCTGTCCTGGCTCTTTAGAGCACTCCGGCAAATCCAAGAACATCTTGGAAACATTACAGCTCTCACCACACTATGTACGCTCCCCTCACAATTCCCTGGCTGCGGCAGGGACAGGAGATCAGCTTTTCTATTCAAAGGCAGGGTCCTCTTCCATCTGAGCGATCCAAGCCTGAGGAAAGTTGCTAGAGGAGCTCCAGTTCTACAGAGCAGACAGATCAGACAAGATACACCAGCCAACAAAATACATCTGCATTTCTGAACCATACACACTTCCTATGTATGGCTCAGAGCATGGCACACCCCAATCGGGGCTTTTATTCTCTTTAAGGGCCCGGCCCTGCAAACACTTAATTTTACATGTGTAAGTAGAGTTCCACTGAAACACAATGGAGCTACTCATGCAAATAACGTTAAGAGCGCATAGGGCTGTGGCTCTGTTTCTCTATTCCATCTGCAGCAGCCCCAGTTTAAGAGGATACGGCCACAGAGGATCCTCTCACAGTTCTGGCCGCTCACTTGTGCCAGCTAAACTATTTATGCAGCCACACTCGTAGGTGAGCTGTTTAAATGACTTAACTTTTTCTTTTTTGTTTTTAAAACCCTACTAACAAGAACAAATTCTTAACAGCAGACCAGCTCCGATGCAGATTTCATCCCCATAAGCCGCTGAACTGGCACAACTGGAGGAGGTGGAAACATCTGAGGAACAGGAACTTTTGAAGATGGGATTGAGGGCAGGCGAAACGGCGACATGGAGCCTTAGCATGTGAAGGCTGGAGGCGTTAACTCTCTTCTGAAGTTACACCCTGCTCCTGACCATCCACTCTCTGAAGCGGAGCCTCTTCCCCAACCACACACTCCTTCCACATGAAACAAGTTTCACCTCAAATGCAACAGCAGATTCAGCCTTTTCAGTCATTAATGCTTAAAAACTTTCCCTCAAGAAAATCTGTCACCATTAAGAAGAATCTGCCAACAGTCACTACACCCAGGATCAGGGATGTGAGCTCCTCCTTGGAGCAAGGTAAAGGACACAGTCACTACGCCCACCTGTAGCCACTACACTTCTGCAGTCAAAGGATCCCTCACTATTAGCTTTGACATGGCACATTTGGGCCATGCAAAGTATTCCCTAAAATTATTATTTTTTTTCAGTTTATGGGCTATTTTATCTCTAGCAACTCTCTGCTGTAATTGCATCACATATTTCCTGTCTGCTGAGGCAAGATTTCCCTCTTTCAGTGTGATTATAACCTTCCAGCAGGGAAGCTCCACTAACTCCTTCAGAGCTTTGCTCTCTATACTGCCTCCCAACTTCTGCATTCAGGTCCACCTGCGCAAAGCGGGTGTAAAACACCATCACTGTTGGAAGTGAAGAACACACCTCATTAGGAGGATGTTTGGCTTTGTTTGTTTGCTTTAGGTTTGGGGAGGGGATTTTTTTTTTGCTCTGGTGTAAATGATCAGAGGAGCTGCAGGACGAGAGCGAGATCAGGCTCTAGGAAATCTTTTTCTTACGAGCTTTGAGTTTTACATGGCTGCGCGCTCTAATGAGCCTTCTCAAAAGGAAACAACCCATTTCTGTAAGGAATCCAGGTGACTACAGTTCGCCTACCGCCGTGATCTCTCTGCATGGGCACAGGGGAGCTGCCTTCATGAATCTTGCTGCAGGATGAAGTCTAAAGCTGGACACTGTGAAAGAGATGGGAAAGGACCACAGGGAAGGGTAGTGTAACATCTACTGTTAAATTGGAAAAAAAACCCAACCCTTCTTTCTGAAAGTCTTTTATTTATTGTAAATCATTCCTAAAAGATTAGGAAATGAGGCCTGGGGGAGGGGGAGAGATTGTTGTGGCTTTCTTTCTAGTTCAGTGTCTTTTAGTATTTGACATTACCCTGAGTCTCCCCAGTTTTGCTGAACCTCAGTCCTGCAAAAGTCAGAGAATATTTGTAACTTGGTTGTGGTGAACAGTCCCTCTGCACCCTGATTTGTGTAGGACTTCACAGACTCACAGAGGAGGAAAACACACATATATATATCCATACCACTGTCAGTAGCCATATATACACACCCACCCCCAAAACACACAGACACACACCCCTACCTCTGTCCCCACTGCTGGCATAAGACCACCTGTAGCTCACCTACACCGATTACCACCGCCTCGCTGGCTGCACAGTGCACAGAGCTCTGTTAGGAAGGAGGCTGCCTGATGGATCTGACGAGCGCTGGCTGCACAACATCACCCTACGGCAACAGCGTGCAGGCGACGGCAAATTCAGCTGGGCAAGAAAGGCCTTGCTCTCACTTTCCCTGTCTGCACTGAAAAGAGAGAAAACAGTTCATCTTGTGTTTTCCTATTCACACATGAACATCCAGACAATCTGAGCCTTAATCAAGGAACTCAGCCTATGGTTAAAATATTCTTCTGGATGTCCAGAGAGCCTTCTACTTGGTCTGACCCCCCCTTCAAGACATTATCCAACATCCAACTGATGTTGGATAATGTCTTGAAGGGGGTTCAGACCAAGTAGAAGCTGGGGAAGGACTTTTCATAAGGGCAATTAATGACAAAACAAGGGGAAATGGCTTTAAGCTGAAAGAGGGGAGGTTTAGATTAGATATTAGGAAGAAGTTCTTCACTGTGAGGGTGGTCAGACACTGGCCCAGGTTGCCCAAGGAAGTTGTGGATGCCCCCTCCCTGGAAGTGTTTAAGGCCAGGCTGGATGAGGCTTTGAGCAACCTGGTCTAGTGGAAGGTGTCCCTGCTGATGGCAGGGGGGTTGGAACTGGATGAGCTTTAAGGTCCCTTCCAATCCAAACCATTCTATGTAAGCATCAAAACTCTGATGTGATGAACAAATCTCACATATTATAACGTTCCAATTGCAGGAAGCTCTCACTCTATTTAAAAAGTCATGTCTCAAGCCAGTAAGCAGGTATGAGGCAAATACCATGCAGCCATAAATATAAATGCTCAGCTTTATCTCCTATGATGAAAAAAAAAAAGGGAGAAGAAGAAGGAGGAGGGAAGAGATACTGAATCAGAAGGGAAATCAGGTGAACAGAATCTGAGGAAATATATGCTTATGCAACACATGAAAAAGACGAATTCATACTAAACAAAGGTGGGAAATTTTATCATACAGGGGACTCCAAAATCAATGTTTTCCCAGGAACACTGCTCCCACTGCACTGTCCCCATGTTTCACAGGGAACCGCTGACACACCGAGTGCTGCCGTGCCACCAGGAGAATTTGGCTTCGGAATTGCTTGACCTTTGAGCCTTTTAAGATTCTCAGCCATGACTTTACACTCCATTTGTACGTGTACGACCATCTTTGACTTCAATGAGAAAAGACATGGTAGCAGCTTAGAAAATTGCCAAACTCACCTCCTGCTTCACTTCAGCCACCTGCTGAGCCTAGTCCAAGACAGCAAGCCCCCTTGCACAGCCACACAGCTACGTTCTCTGTAACACCCGCCCCACAGCGCCAGGGCACACACGTGTGTGAAACCAACCAAACGGAATTTAACTCCCCAAAGGAACATTTCTCAGAAAGCCACGACCAGCTGAAGAAAGCACCTTTCATTAGGAGCATCCTTCTCAGGGGATGAATAGAAAGGGCTAAGCCTGCCCTCAGACAGACAGAAGCTAAGTCATCTGTCGCCAACACGTACAACAGCTCTGTGGGCATAACAGGCTTTTTGTGCCTCCCAGTGTTGCTCCTCCAGCATCCAGCTGCTCGGGGTACCCACCAGCTGTACAACGGGGCAGTGGCACAGATGGGTTACACTCACCGGCTACAGCTGCCCCTACAGTCAGCACACAGGTGTTTGGAGGGTAAAATTTTTGCTCATGTCTCTCTTACAAGGTTACAATAAAATCAAAATAACTTCAGTATGATTTCCCTTCTAGATTGCACACACACAAGAAACCAAGCCCCCGCTGTACCGCAGGCTGGCCCGTTAAAGCGAATGGTTAAATTCTTGCTATGAAAAAGTAGGCGTTGTTGTCTGTTTTGTGAGGCAGAAATCAATATTCCCACCTCCTCTCCTTCTGTTATTTCACCTTGAGATACTCATGCTCAGATAGATGAGATCTGAATCTTACTCACTGTTAATGCAACTTTTCCCTCTCCAGCATTTCACAGGGTCACAGATGTTCTTGGAGTCCTAACCTGCCTGTAATTTACCACTCAGTTCCCTAAACTGAACACCACTGGTGACTGAAGTAGTGACTGTTTTTCCTTCCAAATCACACCGTTGTGGCTATTTCTAACTATTTATCTACACCCTCTATCTCAGTCATTTTGCTCCCTGTGTGCTTCAATTACAACCCTCTCTCTGCCACAGCCTCCTTCTTCTCTGGACCCCTATAATTCACTCCCTGGTGCTAGCCTCTTCCATCTCAAAGAAATGATGATTTTTTTTGTGAAATACCCCTTCTGCTCTCTATCTCCCTTGAACTGTGGAGGGTAGCTTGGTTAAGTCTATGAGTTTGGTGTGGGGAGGGCGAGGGGAGAAGGACCTGGGTGCCTGATGCTCAGCCCAGGCAAGCCTGAAGCAACGTTGGCTGGGGAGAGACAAGCAGGATAAAATAAGCTGGGACCAAACCTCACCAGCTGCTCCTCTGACTAGATTTCCCTTCGGCAGTTCAGATTCAGGAGCCTGGACTGATTCCCACAGCCCAGGTAGCAATAATGCCAGGCTGACTGGGCTGCTCTGATGAGTCCTCTTGGATGCAGCTCTATCTACTATCATGCCTGCCTCTGTCACCTAAGGATTAGACAACTGCAATATGCTCTGTTTGGCACCAGGCTTTAAATCCATTCATAAACTGAAGGATTCAGCGCTCTGTTAGATAAGCCGTGTCTCTCACCACCATCATTCTCATACTTGTGCTCTGTTTTTATGCCATCTGACCACTGGCTTCCAGACAGATTTTAACATGTTCCTGTTGACCTCCACTGCCTCATGTACCAGAACCCTTCCCACCTCAGAAATCACCTCTTATATTTCCTAGAAGCTGTAGAAAAGACATCAGGTGTTCTCACACAGGTACCTAGGAGAGTAGAGTTGAGGGTTGTTCAGTCTTTAATTTGCCATTGTTTGCTGGTGACAGTCTGATGAAATTGCTTCAGTTATAATGAAGGCAGTTTTCATTATCTGTCATTTCAAAATGTCAGGGGAGCTTAGACTGAATGGATAGGTGCTACCTGTTGTTCCAAACAGCTTTTGATGAAGGAAATACATTTCAAAAGTACCAGTCACTGAGTTACAGGTGCTGTACAAAGATGACATAAAACAGTGAGATCCCTCCAAAGAAAACAAGCAGATTTTCTCCCCCTTGCTCTTTAGTTTAGACATCAACTTATCATCAGTGTGGCGCTGACTTTCTTCCGCAGTAATCATCGGCGGCTTTCAGATCTTCAAGATCCTAGATGATAGAGGACAATACCAACGAAACCAGGAGTCTTCGTTATCAGAGGGCACTCGAGAGTTTTGGCTCAGCTACATAAATGCTTCACTCTTGTTCTTTTGCATTTTCACTTGTGCACTTTTATGGTGCAAATGCTGGACGACGTTAGCAACAGATGTCATGACTGGACATACTTCTGCCCAAACATTCTGCTAGTCCCTCTCTGCTGAAGGTGTTGGCCTCTCACAGCTGAACTGCAATAACAGACTGCGTGAATGTTCCTAGTCCATCTGAGCACAAAATCTGCCAGCTTGTTTCAAATCCTATCTGTTTATTCCCTAACAGGAATACATCTGCTTACCATACCTGCCTTGCAGCTCCTGAGAGACACCTAGGACAGCATGGTTCTTTTTTTTCTATATGCTTATATTTTAGAGCATCCATTTAAGATGTGAGATGATGCTGCATGGGGAACCTGCCCTGGTAATCTAACCCTAACCCCTGGTAATCTACATCTTTTACATCTATCCCTGATAGGATACACTCCCTGTGCCTTGGCTTGCTTACAAGATGGGCTGTTCCTACACACAACCTCTACCTTTTGCCTGTCCTTTCTGTCAAACCAAGACAAAATGAATGCCAGCAGACCAGCCAGTGTGCAAGGAATGCAGGTCATACTCTGGCTACAGTGTCGTTAAGAACCATTTGCATTTTTGCTAATTGCTTTTATATGAGTATCCAGCATTAGAATGTAGCACAAATCTCTTGTAAACATTTAGATGCTGAAGCACAGCTACCTTACACTGAAGAATCAGATAACAAAGATTGTCCAGTTAACACAACTTCAACCTGCCTGGGTCACAGAATCCCAGCATGGTCAGGGTTGGAAGGGACCTCTGGAGATCATCCAGTCCAACACCCCTGCCAAAGCAGGATCACCTACAGTAGGTCACACAGGAACGTGTCCAGGTGGGTTTGGAACATCTCCAGAGTGTCCCAGTGTCCTGACACTCCCACAGTGAAAAAGTTTTTCCTTCCCATGCAAGTCAGATAGCTTTCTCACACAGGTCCCTATTTCCCCCATGTGCAGACACTGCAGTGTGCCCCACGGTGTCCCAGCTCTTAGTGTTGTACATGATGTTCAAAAGTAAGATTTGATGGTAACAAGGGAGAAGAGAAGGACTGAGCCTTAGGATGGAGGACTCTGAAAGTCACAGATGTGGGGAAGAAATAACAGTTGTTCTGAGACCCGATCATTTCCACATCTTGTTTCCACTGGGACAGTGTTTCCCAGGCACTTACTTGAGCCATCCTTACAAAGAGTCTCCCAAAGAAAAGGGTTTATGTTCCTGGCAACACGTTCCAAAAAAACACGTCCCCAGCTCCCTGCTGCCATAAGCAAGCGCAACTCCAATGATTTCAATAAAGATGCACTTTCTGTGGCCCTAAGGCTATAACACTACAGTAAACAAAGCCAAATACCGTAAGCCAGATGCTTTAAGGTCTGAATCCAAGTCTTCGATGTCTTACACATACGAGCCACCAAAAGGTGGCTGAACCCACACCTCCAGCTGGCTGTCACACAGCTCTTTCACCCACCAGCAGAACATGGATCCCAGGGTCCCATCCTGAGGCAGAGAGAGGGGTGGCTGATGGACCTCAGCCTGCTCCTCACGGGCTCTTCCCCTTGAAAGGGTAGCAGTACCTCGCTCCTCTAGGCTCTGTGCTGCATCCCAGCCTCCCTGCCGAGTCCTCTGCCCTCTCCAAAAACAAACCCCGCACTCCACTCTAATGGCCACAAGGATGAGTAAGAGCAATAAAATGCTGATATCAAAACCAAATGACTTGACAATTTCAGCTGCTTATTGCTCCAGTTTCTTCACTTTCCCATCGCACTGCATGTTTTTCCCTTTACATCTAAAACATCCAAACAAACACTGCTCACTCCAAGCAAGGGATGGCTCGAGGCTGTTGCCAGACTAGGTTTAGGATCCACCGGTACATGCTGAAAGTAGACCCACAGCTCAGTTAGCTGACAGCGTACATCCTGGAGTATGAACGATGTAATGTTGGGTAGTTGCCCAGGATTGAGAGAACACAGCAAATGAATGGTCTTTCCAGCTTCAGAAGTGGTCCCTGAAGGCCAAGCAGTAAGGGACTTTGGCTTGATAGCATAGTCTGGGGAATGTACTGCACACAGATCCAGTGAGTAATGTTGGAAATCCATAGGCAAAGGAAATGTTTTAAAACAGAGGAGGAAAATCTACCTGAAATCAATACCGTGACGGTCTCTAAAAGGAAACACTCTGCAAAAAAAAAGGACACATTTGCCACATATAAATCTTTAATGATATCTCGTCGTTCTAACAAAGCCTTTTTTTTAAAAAAAAAAGAAAAAAAAAACCAAAAACAAACCAGATACTGTAACACACCTGATAGAGCAATCATCCTCGCATGGCAAAATATGATTTTCACACCTGGTAAATGAAATGACTCTGCTGCATCCCGAGGCCAGGGTTAGGGGCTAAGGTGAGCTGTTAATGGAAGGTTAGAGACCTCATAACAGCTCTTCAGGGAGCACCTTTCAGATGCTCTTTTCATGTACAGCAGCACACAGTGATCAGAAGGCACTGGCAGCACAAACTGAAGTCACTGTCACTGACAGTGGTTCTAACTGTGCAGTCGCCGGTTGATAGCTCGGGTTAAGTTAACCGGCTCACAAGCCAGCGCTCCTCAGACTCAGGATAAGGCTTGTTCTCTTGTAAAAGCAACCCTGTATTCTTTCATCTCCCTCCTGGCATGCCTTCTGCAGCACACTAGGGTTAACCACTCACTCTCTCCTCACAGATGAAGAGTGAAAAACTACAGAGCTGAGACAACAAACTTTTCGACCGCATACAGCTAAGTGCCTCTGAGCCATTGACAGAAAAGCACGCAGAGAAAATCAAGGAAAATACTGATCACAGGCCATGCTGGTTGGAGCTCGATGGCATTCCGAATATGCCCTGTATCAGCACATGAGACTGCCAGATCCAGGCAGGACGGCTATGCAACTTGACAATCAATCTCAAGAACAAGAGAGAAGTGAGACCCGTGGGGAGCCAACAGGCCCCAAAGGTACAGATATTTACAACAAAAAATCCGAGTGGGATCAGCAAGAGGAAGAGGCAAAGAGAAATGCACTACGTGCTTTAGCGCCAAGCAAGACACGTGGCTTAACAAGATGCTTTTGAATATCTGGCCCCATAAATTAGGCTGAGATTCCTGGTTCTTTAACTCTCAGCTCCTGCTGATTTCTGTGGATAAAGGGCATGTTTGGCACTCCCAAGATTAGACGTCAGATCGAATGCTTTTCAAGAAGTACACAGACAAGTATGTTCCTAGGGAAGAATGAGCTAGAGCTAAGCCTTGAAATGAGCACAAGGAGAACCTCCTGCCCACAGACAGGAAAGTGGTAACCTCCTTCACTTCCTTTGTGGCTTTAACCTAAACCACAACTCCTCCCTTTGGGTTAGGAGTCTCTTCCACTCATTCAGATGTTTGTCAGCTTGTCGCTCTCTAATACCCAGCATCCGTCGCTGCCACATAGGAAAAATAAACTCTCCTTCTTTTTTCCTCTCTCCCACACCCCTTTTGCAGTTTTTTTTTCCTAAACAAGAATGGCTTCAATGCACAGCAAAGCAAGTCTAAACTCCAGCTCTTCAGGCACAGGCACAGAAATTAGCAATTGCAACATGAGGGAGCAGGGAGAAAGGAGAGGTTGGCATCCAGGCTACACCAACATTTGGGAACCGTTGCTGCCAGCAGGAAGAGCGACGCCAAACCAACTCACAGGGCTTTTCCATGAGTGTGAGCATTCCCTCCCAGCCCGGGGTGCAACACCCCTCCTTCTCCCCCAAAGACCTTCAGAGCATGGACGAGGTGCTGAAAGCAGGGGGTGTGGGTGCAGGGAAGAGCTGTGCTGCCTCGGAGGAGGCTCTTTGCCCCTGTGTATGGAGGTGAGAAGGACAGGTCCCATCATTCCTAGTGTGGGGAGTCACTGAGATCCCACACTGAGATCCCATCATCTGCCCAAGGGAGGTTTAATGGTGTGAGAGACAGTGGCTCCCACCCAAAACCTTCCTGGTCCAAAGGCTTAACCTCAAGATACCCAGGTGATATTGAGGTTTTTTAGAGAGATTTGGGCCTTGTGGAAGATTTGAGCAGTACCACACAAGCCTTTTTTTTTTCTACCTTACAAGTGCCTATACCAGGTAGGCAGAGAGGTACTCGGTGGGTGACCTCTCCCACTGCAACTCACTAGGCAGCTACACATGGTGTCGAGTCAGTCTCTCCCCTGTCACTCCCCACTCCCAGGACATTTCAGGACTATGGTGAAAGAGAATGGTTTTTATTCCTTCAAGATTTTCAGAAATTTCAAATCATTGATGATCTGAGGGCTGGAGCAGCTCTCCTATGAGGACAGGCTGTAAGAGTTGGGGCTGTTCAGCCTGAAAACGAGAAGGCTCCAGGGAGATCTTATAGCGGCCTCCCAGTACCTGAAAGGGCTACAAGAAAGCTGGGGAAGGACTTTTCATAAGGGCAGTTAATGACAAAACAAGGGGAAATGGGTTTAAGCTGAAAGAGGGGAGGTTTAGATGAGATATTAGGAAGAAATTCTTCACTGTGAGGGTGGTGAGACAGTGGAACAGGTTGCCCAGAGAAGCTGTGGCTGCTCCTCCCTGGAAGTGTTGAAGGCCAGGCTGGATGAGGCTTTGAGCAACCTGGTCTAGTGGAAGGTGTCCCTGCTGATGGCAGGGGGGTTGGAACTGGATGAGCTTTAAGGTCCCTTCCAACCCAAACCATTCTATGATCTATGATCTGTGATCTATTGTTCTATATCTGATCAGGGGGAAAAAAAATAAAAGTTGTTTTCAAAACTTATCCCTAGAAACTATGACCAAATGAATTAAACACGAGATTCCATTTTACCTCCTTGAAGCATTTCATTTTGACAGCTTCAAAACTTTTCTCCCTTTTTTTTCCAACATGGGACACGAAACTGGAATAAACTTTTCCCAAAAATAGCAACAGTTTTGGCAAATCAGCAATTTTCTAAGAAAAATGTATCACTGGAGAAAAATCCTAACAAAACCTAGTTCTATTATTTCTTCCCAGCACCGCACAAGAATATGCCTCCATGGTGTAATTCAGCCTTAAGTTTCATAGCAACTCTGATTCAGACATATTGCACACACAGATATTAGAATATGCCTTTGACATCATGAGAGCAATGCAAAATACTGTATATACAATATGGCCAAGCAATGCTGCTATGGAAACCCTTGCTTTGAATTCCCCTATATGGGGTGTTTAAATTCTTATCCCTAATATTGCTTTAACAGATTTTTGTGTATTTTATTTCCTTGCTCAAGTCATCTCCTTCCTTCTGGACTCTTCCCCCCTTTAAGAAAAGAAAGATGTTTTTGTGGGTGAAGCAGAAGGTGATGAGATTTGCACCGTGTTCCTGGTGCTGCCATACCGGGAGCTACAGCAAGAGAAGGAACTGATCTGTGCCTCAGTTTCTGCAGCTGTAAAACGGAAATAAGCAGATGTCTTACTTCGGATATGACTCGAATGTGCTTTGAAATCCTTTGTGACAGCCAGAAGATACATGCATCCTTGTTCCTATTTGTTCCTTTCCGTAGGCGAGGAGTTACTGTCCTCTACAGACCTATGCTGATGATCTCTCTATATTGAAGAACCAAATCAGGAAGTACAGTCGCCCACTCATGTAGCAAAGAGATAAGTAATAAAGCAGCGCACTTGCCAACTCCTAAGGAGGTGGTTTCTTAAAAAGACATAGGAAGCTTTTCTGACTAATTTCAGAAAGTTCCCGTTTCACTCTCTTTTTCTTAAACTTCTTCAAGAAACATCTGTTTACCTGCTCTTCTAAAGTGCCTCCTGCTTGTTAAAGGTAACAACGCTGGAAGAAAACAGGATGCTTTATCTGTCCTCCATTTGCAAGGTGCTCCTGGTGACCCCTAGCAGTATCTTCTGGGTCTCATCCCAACAAGGAGAGGATGCTGAAGCCATTCAAGAGTTGGACTGGATGATCCTTGTGGGTCCTTTCCAACTCACAACATTCTGTGATTCTCGGATCTGAAACTCTGCCGACTCCTTTGGGGTGCAGCGCATCCCAGGACACGTGGCACCACCTCCGACAAAATCTGAGCAGAACGTGCAATCGAATAACGATCACCCAGCAGCCAACCAAACTCACCCCAGTGCAACCCAGCGATCGCAAACGTAGATTAAGTCACTTGCATTTATTTGTCTGATGGTGTAATTGCCAGCTTGCACATTCAAATGACTATTTGTTTAACTGTGTGATATACAGATAGAGCTTAGACACTTGAGGCCAAATTCACCCCTGTTGTAATTTCCCCAACTCCAGTAGCAATTACTCAAAGGATTCATTTGGCCCACAGTGTTTCCTAGTATATGTGATTCATCATTTCTTTCCTATAACAAAGAATAATCCACTGTTTCAATCAGTGGTGATGTCCTGGCCTCCTTGAGGCTGCCGGACTCCCTGTTTAATCAGACATAAAACAAATCACTTGCAGAGGCAGAGGCGTATAAGCATGCTTTAATTACAATATTGTAACACCAATTAGAGATCTATCTAATCGAGGACTCAGTACTTCCTACTCGAGTATTACTCCCATGTTGGGATAATTACTGCTAATTAAGCTTGGAACTAATTAGGCCAAATGATCTCATTTATACCAACATAGATGACTTCTAGGAGTTCACACACATAAAAAAAAAAAAAAAATCCAAGGGTGATTTTATCATTCCTGGACTCACCAGCACTTTGCTTTTGAAATGGACTGTCCCTGCCCAATGGATAAGCTCTGTTAAAACTCAAGTCCCAGATCTCAGATGATCTCAGATCTTTCCAAGGTAGAGAAACGCTCTCTGAAGGCATTTCAGTTGGTTGGCCCAAGTCACCTTCTGCTCCAACAGACACATGTGGATTAACAGAGCCATGTCCCATCACCACCTGGTTCATTCCAAACCAACAGGCCACTCTCAGACAGTCATGGTTACAACTTCACCGTGCACTTAGCGCTACCTATACCAGAAGAAGGAGGATTGCTGTGGGGCACTGTTCAGTGTTAAGATTTAGAATAACTTAAAAAAAAAATAAATCTTAAACACACTGTATGTACTTGTTGCATGATTTGCATCAACATTGCTTATAATGAGAGATTCCATCCCAACAGTGTTCAGTAATGTGATGGCTGAGGCTGAGTAGCTAATGGGAGTTCCTTCGAAGCCCATCTGTGCTACAAGACTCCTCATGTTCACAGTCTGACTGTACCTAACACCGTTGGCTTTACACTGCTGTCAGAAAAATAAAGGACAGTCCACGAAGCTGGGTTTATGTTGCAGCTTCTCCTCCTCCCCTCCAACCTCAAAATTCCTGCAGCAGCTCAGCACTGAGATTCTCAGGTCGAGGAGACACCAAGGTAACTACCTTTAGACCTGCCCTTGGCTTATGGAAACAATCACAGGCAGTAAGTAGGGTGTTCCTTGCTTGATGTTGACATGGCTGAACTGATGGGTAAAACAAAGCTTCAAAACAAAACCTCTGAGCATTTCATTTTTGTCTGGGTATTTTGAGGACTATGAGTTGACCAGGATGCCAATTGTTGCTTCTCACTCAAAGATGGTTTGCACCAGTAGCGTGATTTCCTCCTGCAGTATTTGTGGAGTGAAAGAAGAATGCCACCTACCAAAACACCAGCCCCACCTCCCGAAGTGACTGGACATCTTTCAAATGCAAGGGAGGACTCGTATTCAAGAACTGGCTGTGAGCACCCATCCTGGCACCCATCCATCTGCACCATCAACTTTACAAACCTACACGGCTCCTGTCCCTGCGTGGTCAGAGCACCTCAACACCTTCTGCTTAGCCTGTCACGTCTGCTGAGGCTGCAAAGCGGTGGGTCTGTGCTATCAGACAGGACAGGTAAGTCAACAAAGGTTCACTCACGTTCACTGCATGGGCCATCTCTTCCTGTACATCACTTCTTCCAACTCCTGCCTCAAATTTAAGTCTTCCAGGATCCGCTTCAAGGCACAGCATGTAGTAAAACCTGCTTTCTCTTTACTTTTGGCTTTTTCTCACCAGCTGCCTTTATTACTCCTAAAGCTTCCCCCTAAACACTTCATTTTCTAACGCTTTCTCATACTTCAGGCTGGAATCCTGAAGCTGCTAAAACCAGGAATTCACCATTGTCTGCAGGTCTTCTTCCAGCCTGCCCCTTTATCCTCACAGCCATCATTGTTCCCTGGTGAGTCACAGACACCCCCCCTTCTCTCCTCCAAATGCCTCCTGAACAATATTCTCTTTTCCAAAGCCTGTCAAAACTGAGCCCAGCAGGACTCCCTACACCAACCTGACCTGGTTACAATACCTCCTGGAACTGATCCTCCAGCTGTCTGTGAAATTTCTGTAGAAGTGCTACTTCTTTATGCAGTACCATTAACAGAAGATTAATAAATAATGCACAGGAATAACACAATCCCCAATAAACAATGTACTACTACTTCTCCTGTTTTTTTTAAGTGAGCAACACAGATCCTAAATCCGATCTCCCTCTCCAGTTGTTACCCAATCTTCATCTCAGCTACCAAACTCACTCCTCCCTCCCCTGGCAAGCCTGTCATTCCTTTCTTCCCAGCTGCCAAGGCCTTCGCTGCTACCTCCTCCAGCCTAAACACACTAGCAGACACGAGAGCAAGCATCCACACACATATCAGGTTCCATGTTCAAAATGTACACGCTTCTATACGCTGCAAGACAGTGGCCCACAGCACCCCTGAATCATATTTATTTGGGTATCTGCTGGAAACCCTGCAGGAAGAGATGAGTTGGAGATCTTCTAATGGAAACAAAATCACTGAACTCAAAGTCTGAGCAAGACAGTGGTAGATAGATGATCAAGTTGGTGTT
>NW_010338015.1:17065-19327 GCF_000700745.2 Antrostomus carolinensis
CTCTGAATGGCATCTTCAGCGTTAAAAGGGAGGAATTCAGGAGCTTTAGATCAGAAGTGCATCCCAACTGGGCATTAGACTCTAATAAATAAGATGCTTTACAGTGACAGAGTGCCAGAAACCTCCTAACATCCTCCCCAAGCTTTGCACACAGGCGTCTCTTCAGTCAACGGTAATTTGGATGGCAGAAACCAAGCAAACAAGCTCCCTACATAACAGAGGAGTGAGGGGAAGCAACACCCTGGTAAAGGAGGAACATCAAGTCACAACCACTACAGAAAGCACCATGAATGCTCTAATTTGGGACTATAAGTCAAACTACAATAAATCCTTCCGGACAAGGACCGTCTCTTTCTGCACAACAGGTCCCCAGTCTCGTATCAGCACTTCAGTATGCAGTGTACAAATATTTCCTGTCACCAGCAGCCTGCAAAGAGAAGCCATCTCAGAAGGACCTCCCCAGAGACATCTACAGGGGTTGATGGAGGTTTGAGGCAGTGACCTGAGAACCAAAGCTGGGGAGCTCATTGTGAGTCACAATTCAATATGTCTCCTTTCCAGTCAGGTTTCCTCAGTTATTCTCAAAACACTCACCAATTTGTGGGGTTTAACACACTGTTCCAGAGCAAATCCCATACTCCCAATCAAGGTCTGTCTACACACAGAGGTCCAGTTGGTGGCCAGCCCTCTATGGCCCTATATGTCCAACCCTACATGTGAAAAGACAAGGCAGAAAGTGCAAGGAAACAGACACAGGCCAGAAATAACCCAACTTGTTCTGGAGTGCCAGCCATGGGAAAACATCCAGGGTCCCAGCAGCAAGACGGCAGGAGAGTGGGGACACTGTCCCTGTTCTCTCCCATCTTCTCTATCTGGGTTGGTACCGGTTGCATTCCCAAAAGGAAAGCAAAGGGGCTGCTCTTACTGCAGGCAGCTGCCAGGTTCAGATCCTCAACCCTCCCAAGAGCCCTGGCTCTTGTTGCATAAGGCAGGGACACATTCCTACGCCTGAGGTTTAGAAACAAGATGTATTTATTTGTTATTATTTTCAGTTATCTGGGTGCAGTAAAGGTCAGAACACTTATCTTCTAGGGTTGGTTCCTCCTCCCACTCATGTGATTCAAAACCAATCGAATGATTTTTTTTTTTTCCCCATATTTCTCAGACAGAAAAAAAATCCAGTGGGAATGAAACCTGATACAGGGCATTTTCTAAAGAGGATCTGTGGGAAAGGAGGATCCACCGCAATGGGAGGAGACGGAGGCTTGTGGGCATCCCTGAGTACCTCCTCCCCAGTCCCCATTAGATGCACTGAAACGTGAATAAAGATGGGTGGGAATGCCACAGCTTTTTCCCTAAGCTTTAACTTAAGCTGATCTCAAGGGCTGGAGTGGATAATATCACCTCTGTGAGGATGAGAAGATCCAGGGATATAGCTGCATGTCCTGTGCCCTGTACACAGGCTGCTCCAGAAGCTCCAAAATTAATGTATGCAAAACACAGGAAAACATACTTTTTCCTTCTGCAGTGAATGACTTCATTAACCGTTCAGGAGCCTGCCAACAGTGAAGTAGAAGCACTGAGAAACTCACTCTTCTCAGGGAAGGGGACTTCTGCCATGTCGTTAACACCACATACCTGGGAGAGACCAAAAACACCAGCAAATCACAGAATCCCAGAATCCCAGAATCCCAGAATGGTGGGGTTGGAAGGCTCCTCAGGAGAACACCCAGTCAAACCCCCCTGCCAAAGCAGAGTCACCCAGAGCAGGTCACACAGGACGGCATCCAGGTGGGTTTGGAACATCTCCAGAGATGGAGACTCCACACCCTCTCTGGGCAGCCTGTCCCAGGGCTCCGTCACCCTCACAGGAAAGAAGTTTTTCCTGAAGTTTGTCTGAACTCCAGGTGTTCCAGTTTGTGCCCATTGCCCCTTGTCCTGCCACTGGGCACCCTGAAAAGAGCCCAGCCCCATCCATTTGGCCCCCACACTTCAGATATTTATAGATATCGATAAGATCCCCTCTCAGTCTGCTCTTCTCCACCCTGGACCCTGATCTGGTAATACTCTGCCTTCCACTTCTGCTCTCCCAGACACCCTCTGGTCTCTGCCCTGCTCTTGCAATGGTTCTTCTCCCCTAGCTGCTGACAGCTCCCAGCATGACCAGAGAGACGAGGAAGCCAGATGGGAAGGCAAATGAGGCAAAGGAACACAATTTTGGAAAGAGTCTGGAGAGAGAGACCTAGCCCAGAGGCAGAGCGG
>NW_010338015.1:19362-20089 GCF_000700745.2 Antrostomus carolinensis
GTGAAGCAGGTATGGAGAGGGAGAGAAACGGCTGTGGGAACAATGGGAAAAGGTGTATGGAGCACAAGGGATATCATCTCAGTGTGCTGAGGAGGTCGGTGTGCTGCAGAGACACAAGGGAGGAATCAGGAACTGTCTGGTCAGGAGAGCTGAGGCTCATGACTTTTATGAGTCTGGGACTGAGACATGCCTGGCAGGGGCAAATATGGTGCTACCCAGAAACGCAGCTGAACTCCACTGGAGGCCAGAAAGTCACCATGTCCTGTCCTGTAGGACACCAGATGAACTTCCACACACGACCATCTGTGTAACCTCTTCGTGCCTCGCTGTCAGGAACACTTGATGAGCCCTGATTTGGCTGTCTCTCCCATCAGCCTAGCTACAGCCACCTCACCCTGCCCTGGGGAAAGGACTTCTCCATGCCACATGTCCCCGTTGTGGCAGGACCAAACAGAGTCCATGAAGGGATAACCAAAAAACCACCACCTTTCTACTGCCACCGCTGGCCAGGATCCTCGCAGCCAGAATCCTGTCCCTGCAGGGAGGTGGTTAAATAAACTGCATCCACTCCAGCTGACCTGGAAGAAACTCTATCCCACATCAGATAATGGGACAGCCTCTGCATGGGATCAGGTGGCTCTCTGGGGCAGGTGGGAGAGGGGTTCTCCCCAACACAGTGACCCTGCTGCCCCTGTCCCACCCAAAGAGCAATTCTCTTCCCCTGCTG
>NW_010338015.1:20136-25428 GCF_000700745.2 Antrostomus carolinensis
GCTGGCTCAATGCAACTCTCCAACAAGATGCAGAGGCCTCCTCAGATCTTTGGTGCTAGTCCTCTCCCCCTTCCACATGTCTCCCTGGCAAACATGGGACCGTGAACTCAGGTGGGAGTGACACAGGGGGACAGTCACCCTCCTCTTGGCAACCACAGATGTCTCCAAACAGAGAGGCAGAACACAATCCACATTTTCATGGCAGAGTGTGTCTAGAGCCAGGAGGAAGTTGGGGGAACAGGAATAGGACAATGGGCCAGGACCAGAACAAGTCACGATGCCATGTCTAAGGAGGTAGGGTGACATCAGGAGACCAAATTTGAGACTACAGACTTCATCAGGCTTCCAGGGAGAAATAAAGGATGTGGACATTGAAGTGACAACAGTGCTGCAGCTCAGACCTGAGGTGGCTCCATCCCAAGCTGGCAGCACACAAGTCAAGGGATTCTCACCTTGCTCCATCCACCCAGCCTGGCTGGTGGCCAGGCCATGGCCATGGTGGCAGGCTGTCCGGCCGATCCCACACACCGTCCTTCTCACTCAGGCCCTGTCCAGACAGCCCCACCAGCAGCTCCTGTGCAGCTGGGCTGCAGTGACACCCAGCTGGGGACAACAACAAAAAGGAGTCCACGACAGACAGACGTGCAAGGGAGGAATTTGGGGAATAAACTAGAGAGAGGCGAGAGGAAAAGTGTGCGGAGCATGAATAGTGGGGGAGGGTAGAAGATATAGGGTGAGAGAAGAAAATGACATGAACAGAAGGAAGAGAGCTGCAAATAGAAGGGGATGTGGAAACAGCAGAGAGAGACAGATTGCAAGAGCAGTGGAAGTAGAGGAGACCTAGAGGGACAGAATATAATAAGAACTCTCGAGAGGAGAGGAGAGGAGAGGAGAGGAGAGGAGAGGAGAGGAGGTTGGAAAAAAAAGACCGCGCGAGAGGAGAGGAGAGAAGAGGAGTGGAGAGGAGAGGAGAGGAGAGGAGAGGAGAGGATTTATGGTTGCCCTGAGAAGGAAGAAGAAAACCCTACACTTTTTTTCTCCTTAGCCTTCAAAGGTTTTGCAAAAGCAGAGAGAAGAGTTGTCATCCTCATTTTAAGAAGGGAGGAACTAAGGCGCAGAGACTGAGAGAGGCAGTGAATGAGTGAGATGGTAGAAAGGAGCTTAGCTCCCTCCTCAAAGTCTTACATCAAAGATACAGGTGAGGAACAGTCTCGACTTTCCTCTCCTGAGCACACAGAGAGAGCCCACTACCCAAAGACAGTAGGAAGAAGGCCTGCTAGAAGAACAAGAGATAAACCAAAGTATCATAGGAAAAAGAAGAGCACTATGCTCTTTTTCACCCACACCAAAGTCTCTGGAGACAGGGATTTAGACATATTCAGAGTAAATTCAACCAGAATGCACCAAAACAAGCAATGTCTGAGTCCTCACGTGGAGAATTACCCACGAGGAGAAGATGTTGCAGTGCAGGTTCAGGTACTTGCCAACCCTACTAACTTACAGCCGGCTACCAGGAAACAGAAGTGGGGTGCTCGGGAGGTTGTGTGGCAGGGGCTCTGCTCCTGCAAAGCTCACTAACACCTTCCATTTGCAGCTTTTAATTGTCTAATATTAATCCAGTTTAATTTGTATCACCTTTATGTTTCAAATGCCACTACGGAAAACAGTTTTTTTGTGCGTACAAACACACACCGAGCCCCCAATGTCACGTATGCCCGAGTCAAATATAGTTTGTAAGAGCCCTGAATAAACCAAATAACCTGATGCCTGTTTGCACTCTCATACACACGTGGGCAAACAGAGCTTCCCAGTTACTCACTGCACACAGGAACCCAAAGGATTCGGTATTTTCCTAACCTCAGACAACACGACTTTATGGTTTGCTAGCACAGGAATTGTCTAGGATTCCCTTGTCAATGAGTGACCAAGGTCTGTCTCTCTGCTATAAACTGATGTCAATGGCAGGTTGTGTCCTTTGTTTGTTTACTGCCAAGGAGGAATGTTTGTGTGGCTGTCAAGCTTATAAAAATATTTCCATGACTTCAGACAGCTTGGCATTTTTACAGGCAGCTGAGAGAGTGGGTGAATGTACAGATAAAAAATTGAAGAAACATTATTAAGGGAGGAAAGAGACTATCTCCTACCACCACCAAGATGGCTTAGAAAGGCCAGAGAGGTCAGAGACATTTCTGAATAAAATGATAAAATGCCTTTTTTTTTTTCCCCCTGGAGGTTTCTGAAGAGCTGGCAATAATTAAGCATTACAACACCTTTCTGGAGTAGATAAGTTAGCTGAGGCCATCTGAGGTTAAAGGACTTGCCCGTGATCACACACACAGCAAATCGGTGGCAGAGAAGAGAATTAAACCCAACAGGTTTAGCTTCCATTACTCAAGTCCTACACACCTGGCTGATGTTCAGATCAAAGGACAGGAGCTGTGCTGACTGTGGACATGACTGTCAAGCACAAGTCCTCTAAGTCAGTACAGCAATCGGGCAAAAAGCTGAGTGGCAGGCATATCACCCGAACTTAAAGACAGTAATTGTGAAAACAAGTGACAGAAGGCTGGGAAGCAGTGCCTAGTTACGAACCGTGGTGCCAAGTGGATTAAATATACATCGATAGATTCAATTACAAAGAACAGCATGCGAAATGAAAGTGACTGCAGTCAAGGACCCAGGATGGCAAGAAATAACCCCAAAATATATTCATAGTTTTCGGTAGGAAGAAATCCGTGCTTCTAGACCACGTGGAGAAGGTGCAGCCTTTTGTCTCCAGAGGGATTGTCCCAGGCCAGCCCAGGCAGCGAGTGGTCAGTGACACCCAAGCCCCCAGGGCTAGTGAGAAGCCTTTGGGACTCAGGTTTAGTGGGCTGAGAGAGATCTGTATCACCTAATGCCGAGCAGCCCTTTGTTACCGCTGTCACCAGAGAACCTGGAGAGTGAAGTGGTGGAGAAAGTGAGCTATTGCCTGGCCTCCCGGCCACCCCCGGCTCACCAGGGCAGGGCTGAGACCCACCCGCTGAGCAAGGAGAAGGAAAACTGTTCCACACTTCAGTCTGTGCTGCCCTGGGCTGGAATATCCAGGACATCCTCACTGGTGCCCTGCATCCATCTGTGCCCAAATGCACGTTCTGTTTTGGGGGGCTCTGAAAGGACCAGATTTGGAAGAAGGCGAGGCCAGACCCTGACACCACTGACCAACTCAATGGTACAACACTCCTCGTCTGTAGCACGAACAGAAGGTCACCTCTTTGCTCTCCTTCTTCATCCATGTATTTCCCCAGGATTTCAAAGACTTATGAAATTATCATAGTAAACCACCCCCCCCCCCCAACTTCATCTTCCGCTCACCACAACACACATACTACCCCAACCACTAGTAACGATTTAATTTCCTCCTTCTTCTTGGAGCAAAAATAGCAAGGATAATCATTCAACACTCCATACACACAGCTGCCACCTGAAAAAAAATGCAGGTGAACGTAGCTAAATGTAAAGGCAAGTACAATCTCAGACCATTTTTTGTACCTGGAGAACTAGACCAGTAGTATTTTGCATGCAAGATTACAGGCCTGTGTGTAGTTGCATTTTCACATTCCATTACTGCAATTGCACACGGCCAGTTACGTGCCTTAGCAGCAGCTTACAAAAGCACTTGCTGCTAAACATACAAAATCCAGCCCCCAGATGCACAAGACTAAAAAACTGGTCCTTATTTTTCTGCTACAGAACAAACAAACATGTTATTTGCTAGCTGCCTGCCCCTTGCACAAACACCACACCAGCATATTTCCGTGCGCTTACATTCACATGTTGATCCAAATATCCATTCGAGCCTTGCAAGAACCTAGACCGTATACAGCATTTTGCAATTAAAAGCGTCTCAAAATGCAAAAAAGGCTCCAGTTTTTTGCATAAAACATTCTTCTCCCAGCAAGCAACTGGAACCACCTCACCAGCTAGAATATACTGTCTGTTTAAGGCTCCAGAGAAACACGGCGCTAACCCTTTAAGACAGTAAGAGATGAATACTTTTTTTCATTTAAACTATAGGGGAGTTTTACCTAGATAGACTGCAATTTCCTGAGCTCCAGTCTGGCAAAGTGCCCAGGGCTAAGACCACCCCCCCCTTTCCTCCTTTTGGCAAAAATTACCACGGTGTCTTTAATAGTCAGAAGTAGGTTTTTTTTAAAGGTTTTGTTTGTAACAAAAGACGCCGGGTACGGCAAAAACTTCTTCCAAGAACTAAAGCGATGAGCGACGTCCTAAACGTCCTATCCCCAAATACCCTACCGAGGGATGGTTCAGGACTGAGTCAGAGGGAAGAGGACTGATTCACAAATTAACCATTCCTTCAAACTGCTCTCGTCCCCCACCACCTCCCCCAACCCCCAAGATTACAATCCAAGCAGTGACCAGGTTGTGGTTAGTTTGGGAAAGCTGATGAGATCACAGTCTGGGGAGATAGAGCCTCAGACAGCCTCAAGTTTTTTTCTTAATTGGCTCCTTGTTTTGCGTGGAGACACAGACAGCAGTTGTTCTACCAGGTTTACCATATGTTTATAATATTGTTGTTATGGGAATACATGTACGGGTCCGTGTCACTGGCAAGTTGTGCTGTTTGCTGCTGGAAGGACAAAACAGAATTCACTGTCCAACGGAGCACATACTTCTAGCAAAATTTTATCGTGGCATGAGTCACGCTCGGTGCAAAACCACAGGCTTCGTCCGTGCGATGGTGCGCGAGTCAGGAAGACTGATCCCAGCTTTCAAACAGTTTGCCTAAGGTTGCCCATCAATTCAGCGTCAGGACCTCAAGTTCTGTGAGACCTCTGTGTCCAAAACCTCCGCGTTCGAGACCATTTCTCACACAGGACGAGTGAAGGATAAAACAGCGGTGATATCAACTCAAACAGTTAGGTACGTAACTCCACTTCACATAGTAACAATATTTGCTTCCTTGTGTGTCCCAAAAATGGTGTTTAGGGCAGTGAGTTTGCCTACAGGACACAGGGAAAATGTGTTTGCCTCTGTGAGATTGTCATCAAAACTATGATGCCCAAGATACCTGCACCCATGGATGTAGGGCAGGAAGCATCGGTGGTGCTCACAACCCCAGTGGGTAGGAGCAATGCTGGTTGCTTGAGTGGCTCTGCCATGCTGCAGAAGCACCAAATAACTGCTGAGGAGAAATCCTCTTGTCTGACAGCCCCCAATGCCACAAAATCCAGCCTGAAGGAGTGAAATACATTTTGTTTACTGCCAGCCCCACCAACTCCTGAGCCGCCA
>NW_010338015.1:25778-28891 GCF_000700745.2 Antrostomus carolinensis
TCTCCTCCGGGCTGAACAGCCCCATCTCTCTCAGCCTGTCCTCACAGCAGAGCTGCTCCAGCCCTCGCATCATCCTCGTGGCCTCCTCTGGACTCGTTCTAACTGGTCCGTGTCTTTCTTGTGTTGGGGGCTCCAGAACTGGACACAGACTCCAGGTGGGGCCTTACAAGAGCAGAGTACAGAGGGATCTCAGAGGTGAGAGCAACTGACTGGAGAAATGCACAACCACTTCAAAGGAAAACTGATTTACCCGCTTAGTCTCCTTCTAGACATCAGCAAACAGTGTAAGAAACGGCCAACTCCCCTCCCTGCACCCCCAGCCCCCCAGCCCCGACTCGTTGCCATTCTCTGTCCCCATCTCCACGCAGCTAGTCACATCCCACGCCGCAGTTGAGGAGCAGCGTGCAGGGTTTAACTTGCACACACTCTCCGGGGAAGGACAACATGGGATGCAACCGACTGTCCACAAAGGAGCAGAGGCAGGAGGCCCAGGCCGGTGTCACACTTGCTGATCAGTGCATCGAGGATTCTCAAACGCAGAGCTGATCAGATCAGCAGTTTGTCCTAGAAGGAGAAAAGTGACATAAAATATGCACAAGTCTTCCTTCTGTCCTGACAGCAGGTTGAGTTTTCAGATGATGTGGCAACAGCAGCCTGCTCTCCTCCCCCCAACATGGTTTCCTCTCGTGCCTTTGCTGCAGCACTGCTGTCTTGTTCCCGACTCCGGAGACTCCGCTCCCTCCCCAGCCTTCACGCTGAGGCTCAGGCTCTGACCAGGGGCTCCATGCCACTGTTTTTATGCCCGCTCAGCCCTTGGCCTTTCTTCTCAGCATGCCAAGCGGGGGCTCATTAGCGTTCCCTCTTGTTAAGCTTTTGTGGCTCAAACCCATCCAGCGCCAAGCTGGAAGAGAAAGGGCATCAAATCCCCATCCAAGGGGGTGTAAAACTTCCCCACGCTGCCAGCCCAGCTGGAATTCAAACAGGTGATCCCAGAGAGGAAAGGTGGAGCATGCACACGTGTGATTTGCGTGTGCGGGAGCAGCGTGCAAGCTCCATCTGCGACCAGCAGGCTTTGCTTCAAGCTTCTTCCCAAAGAACTTCGAGTATGTCTGACCCGAGATCAGTCCTCTGCACGTGTAACGTGCGTCACATTTTCATGGCGTGGCTTACACACACGATGTCTGTAGCATGTGCCTGCTTCATGAAGAGAAAAGCTAAAACATGGCACAGATTGGTTTTAAGCCTCAGCTGCCCTGCTCCTCACATCGTAATTCATGCTATTGCAAAGTTGGCTGTCAAAGACTACCGCTACCAGGCTGATAGAACGAGCTATTACGTAAACTAAGGAAAAGACGAGAATTTGGGCCGTGTCTGTGCAGGAATCGCGCTCACAACGTGTGCACGTTGCCCCTCAAGAGGAAGAACGTGCTAGACGAGCAGGTGGGTTTGCACACACTTGCTGTTTCCATGCATGCAGAGGGGCTGGGTATGCAGGAGCATTCAAGAAGAAGCTTTATTTCATCTCCATGCATATTCTCACAAGGGACGGATATTTTATCCTTGCTGTTGCCAGATCCCAATGTAATTAATAGAAATTTACAAAGACATTTTCACAGAAGGTCTCCCTATCAGAGAAACCACCTATGGAAAAGGCAAGCCACACACTCTCTCCCCATCCCCTCAGCTGCAATCCTTGCCCCAGTCGCTATCACCCCTTGAGCTGGCTACAAAGATCTTTTCCCCCTACCAACTGCCCCAAACTCTGCCAAGGCAGAAAACTCAACCTCCTTTTTCTTCCACGCCAAAAAGTCCTGCTACCTCACATTCAGCTTAGCTACGCCCATCCTTGCTCTGTTCTGATTCAGTTCAAAATTCCCCCTCTTTTTAAAGCCCTCCAAGGAGCCGGTCCAAGGTCTCCCTTGGACATCCTTCCTCCCCACTCCCTCATCTGTCTACATCCTCTCTCCGCAGGTTTTCCACCCCGCATCAGAACCACAGGTGCCAGAGCTGCCTCCTCCTCCTCCCCAGGTCCAGCTGCCTGGAACAGGCATTTTTTTCTCCCTACCTCACTGCCTGACAAGTCTCCTTTCAAACATGATCTGATACTTCTCCCCCTCCAATGACGATAAACCTCAGAGTCGTTCTCCCTGCTTCTCGCAGACCTCCATCACTGGACTCTGTCTGACTGTAAAGCATGCGGGATAAAGGTATCATGGAAAATGTTACAGCAAATCATGGGGGTTTTGCTTTGATTTTCTTTTTCAGCTTATTTATTTATTTGTTTGAAGGGAGGTAACAAGTCAGAGAGAAGCTGGCAGAGATTTCTGCCGTACATTTTTTTTTTTTTGCAGTAGCAGCAAGATCCTCCATCTTCCTTGCTGGATTGAATAGGGTCTCAGGACAATTTAGACTCCCTCCCCCATCTCCCATTCCTTGCTCATATTCTTCAACACATGATGCTCTCCTCCCAGCCTTGACTGGGAAAGCACATATCCTCACTCTCTCCCTCTCTTTCAGCTCCTGCCTCGCTTAGGTTGTGTCAGGACATTCGGATGACGAACGTTTGTGCCGTTCAGAGTCTTGTCGGTTATTTTTATTTAACAAAATGAACAAGAATCAATGAAACCTGAACGATGGCAGATGACAAACTTAAAAAGGACCTTGAGAGGATGCACTTAGCATACTGGGAGGCTTTCTATGCCTCATGCCAAAAGGAAAAAAAATAACCCTCCAAATTTTAACCAAACCCTGTAATGAGGCTGGGCGTGAGGATTGGGGCTTTTTCAAGGTTTTTAGTGTATTTTTTTCTCTCTCTCTTGCTCATTATCACCTCACCAACAGTAGGTTAACAACCACAAAACCTCCAGCAATCAAGCTGGCTTCTCCTTGCTGCTTTCACACCGAGCTAGATATTTACTTGCTGCTAAACGGCAATTGTAAATACATCTCATTTCATCTCCCAACATCCAGGAGGGGAAATAAAACATCTCTCATCCCAAATTTTCCGGGTCTGGCCGGTTCGGGAGGCAGAGGGATGTTGGAGTGACAAAGGACCCAAGCTTTCCGCTTCACCCCGGTGCAGGGGAGCCGGCCCCGGCTCGTCCCCCGCCCCA
>NW_010338016.1:0-11283 GCF_000700745.2 Antrostomus carolinensis
GGTGAGGGGTGCCGTGAGCCCACTCACGGGGCCGGGGGTTTACCTGGTGTCCGGTTTGACCGAGGGGATGGGGAGGTGGGATCTGGAAGGGGTGGGCGCACCTCGAGGTGTCTGTAGTGACAAATGTCTCTCGTGGGTTGTGGCTTTATCCACAGTACCCACCAAGAGGCAGCTTGGAAGCCCTTTGTGACCCTGGTCCTGTTCCCAGGTTGAAGGGAAACAAAGCCCAGGGTGTAACTGTAACCCTATTTGCAACTTCTCTGCCTGTAGAAGTTGGATGTTCCCCGCCTTGTCTGTGAAACTTGTATCAGTGTGTTTGGCATGGTGTGAAACGTCAGGGGTTGGGGTCAAGGGAAGTTCTTCCTGCCTACTCTGCCGTGATGAGGCCACAGTTCAAGAGAGAGACAGGGAACTTCTAGAGAGAGTCCAGCAGAGGCTACAAAGATGATGAAGGGGCTGGAGCATCTCTCTGCTGAGGAAAGGATGAGAGACCTGGGTCTGTTCAGCCTGGAGAAGAGCAGACTGAGAGGGGACCTGATCAATGTTTATAAGTATCTTAAGAGCGGGTGTCAAGAGGATGGGGCCAGACTCTTTACAGTGGTGGCCAGTGATAGGAGAAGGGGCAATGGGCACAAACTGGAACACAGGAGGTTCTGCTTAAATATGTGAGGAAACTTCCTTACTGTGAGGGTGCCAGAGCCCAGGGACAGGCTGCCCAGAGAGGTTGTGGAGTCTTCTCTAGAGATGTTCTAAACCCACCGGGATGCCATCCTGTGCAACCTGTTGGAGATGGACCTGCTTTGGCAGGGGGATTGGACTGGGTGATCTCCAGAGGTCCCTTCCAACCCCCACCATTCTGTGATTCTGTGGGTCATTGTCCAAAAAGCTCCTGGGATCATTGTCTTCCCAGTCTGTGTCACTGCTGGTTACCGTCCTCTTTGACTTTACTCAACAGTGGCTGAAGTATCATGTACCATGTGCCAAGTCTGAGCTCGCGATCAGTCGTTAACACCAACTGCCTCCTCTGTCCTGACTTCACGTGAGGTTTTTCCCCTTCCTCATTACTGGCTGAAGTCACACTGTCAGGGATGTGATCTCAGACTTGATTATTTTTTTTTTAATCAGTGACCTCATGCATGTGTGTGTAACCAGCTTGTGCTGCCACTCCCCAAGTTCTTTGGGACTTGTCTTTTCCTTTTCTCAGCTCCTGGCTGTGACTTACATCGATAAACCATCTCTCTACATCCCCGCTTCAGTGCTGCGTTGGTAACTCAGTCTCCGCTGACCTGTTGGGAGCGGGCGATGGTTGATCTGAGAAGCGTGAGCTTTCTTCCCCTTGAGAAACTTTTATCAAATATTAGCAGCACTTTCCCACAGACGCATTCCAAAAAATACAAAGAGCGCCTTTGAGTTACGAGTTTGGGGAGATTGTTTTCTTCGGGCTGCAAAAACTGTGGAGGATTCCTCGCTGCCTGCCAGTTGCTGAAGTTTTGGGAGTGTTGCCTAAGTGGTGAAACGTTTCTGATTAGAGAATTTGGGTTTTATTACATTGCAGCTGTAAAGAGCTGCTCAGAGTGGTCTTCACCACATGAAACTGTGCTGACACTGGAGCTCTTTGAGTTGGGGATGAGCTGGAGATGCTACCAGTGATAAATATCAGCAGGTGTTCTTGTACGGCAAAGGTGACCACTGGCAAGATGTAACCAGATAAGAAAGGAATTTAAATATCATGGTATGTAGAGAAAAAAAAAGAAAAACAAAAACCTAAAACTAAACAATTCTTGGTTAAAAAAACCCCCAACTGATTTACTTAGAAAGTGTGGAGGATCATGGTGAGAACTGACCAGGCAAATCTCTGGCCTCTACACTGACGTGCTGGAGACTTGTGGCAGTAGTGATACTTTGATACAAGCTGATATCGCAAACTTTTGGCAAAGATATTGCCAACTCCAATGAAATATTAGACTATCTGCTTGATAAAATCAGGGCTTTACACTTAAGCCTTGCACAAATACCCAAACTTTGGTTGGATACAAGTGTTTCTGCAAACCATACCTGCCCTGAAAATGCTCCTTCTGAACTCCAAGTGTCCAGCTGGTCTCTTTTTTATTTTCTTAAGGGCTGTTGGGCTGCGTGGAAGCCAAGGCACAGCTCTCTGCTTTACCTTGCGAGTCTATAGTGGTGTATTTTTGACCACTGGCCTAAAGTCCATGCTGGTTTAGGCCAATCTGGGCTTCTTGCTGTGTTTTTTTGTTTGGAAAACTTCTGTTATCCTCTGCCCACAGCAGCTGGAAACTTGCAGCAGACTCTCACGATAAATTTATTTGCCACCAGTACATATGTATCTGTGTTTGTTCCAGTGTTGCCTCTTCTAAAACCAGCTCTTCTCTGCTTTGGTGCTTTCAGAAAATGCTCAACTCTTGGCTTCTTATTTTCAAACCACGCATTCCAACCTTGCGGTTGTTCTTTTCCAGGTTCTCTGTCAATCTCTTGTGCGCATGTATTTGCTTAAAGCTTAATCCCTGTATGCCTCTGACTGGAGCAGGGCATGGAACAGCACAGAGCATGTCTCTGGGATGCTGAGAGAATCTTTGTGCTGATATCCTTCACAGCTGAATCAGGTTGGTGGCTCACAGGTCACAGTGACAAGCTGATACCATGTATCTCTCTTTTTTTCCCTTGGATTAAAGAGCTTTCCAGTTCATAGTACCATTTCTTGTGAAGTCTGAAGCGTATGACCTTGCCTCGTTTCAGTCCATCTTACTCTTCCGTAGGAGTTTTTCTGCTCTTCCAGTTCTCTGTATTGACAACAATTTGACTTCTTATGCCAAAGTCGCTGGTGGAAAATATTCCAGTGGGAGCGACTGAGCAGTCAGGTTCACCGAGCTCTGTTGTGAGAGGACTTACAAGTTGGGTGAGATCATACTTGTGACCTAGTCCACAGCCACTTGCTGCTGTCCTTAATGCTGAGATTTACCCCCTTTTTTTGTGGTTTTTAAACTAATTTCCAGCTCTTCTGAAGCAATCAGCTGCATATTTTCAGGTTAACAAATGAAATCTTTTATAATTTTACCTTCATATTGAAGTGATGGAGCACTGGGACAGGCTGCCCAGAGAGGTTGTGGAGTCTCCCTCTCTGGAGATGTTCAAAACCCATCTGGACCCTTTCCTGTGTAACCTGCTGTAGGGAACCTGCTTTGGCAGGGGGGGTGGACTGGATGATCTCCTGAGGTCCCTTCCAATCCTTGCAGTTCTGTGATTCTGTGATATTTCTCTTCCATGTATTTGTCTTCTCACTTTGAACGATTGCGATACTCACTGCCTTGCACAGAGAGTCACAATGCTGGATGCTGTGTGTTGGCTGCTTGTGACTTGGTCTACACATGAGGAAGAGACAGGAAACAAGGACTGTGAGCATCCAAAAAACCAAGCAAGAAAGAAATTCAGAACAAATTACTTCTTTGCTTTCTCCATGACATTCATGATTTTAGAAAACTACTTTTTCCATTCCTGGTGGTCTCTTGGCTGGGCTGAATTGTCCTCGTGTGTTTAGACTTTCCTTTCCACATCTCTTTTTCTTCTTTGTGTCATCGCCAGCTCTGCTCCTTGAGGTGGGGATGGCAGGAGGGGAGGTTGGCAGAGGTGCTGATTGGATCAGCAGGTGATATTTATGGTGCCTCTTTAGAAAACACCTGATGCTGTGGATTTGTAGTTTGTTCTCTATTATTATCTGTGTAATTACAGATGTTCTGCTCATTCATTAGCGATCAAAAAACCATGGAGCTACGGTTTTTGTGGAATACTCTGCTGTAGCCCTGGTGTTCTGCTCCCCAGCATTGGCTTAAGTTCAGTCTGTCAGATTTTTTTTTTTTAAGTTGAAGACATGGTGGTTGTTCCTGATGTGCTGCACTTTGAATTGGATCACCCACTCATATCATGAGATTTTACTGCAATTCCTTAGAGTCATTGCTCTTATTTACTGATCATGTTGAATTATTCAGAGTAGGGAATGTTGTCATCTTAGTACTGTCTTCTCCTGCACGGCTCGATGTCGATGAGCAGAATCCTTTGAATCCCCTCTGCTACAAAACTGACCAGTGATGCCTTTCTTCCCTCATCCTTATTTTTTTTAACCAGTTATTTATTATGTGAAGGATTTTTCCTTTTATCCTATGTTCCTCCAACAGCTTTGCTTGTCATGCAGTATACTTTTTTTTTTAAATGAAGTATATCAGCTGTCTTTTCCTTGTTCACATGCTCTGTCTCCTGCAAAAGGAAGAAGGGGAGGGGGGGAAAAGACGACCACCTGCAACTGACTCCTGAGACATGATTTCATTTTCTAAAATATAATTAGCCCTGTGTCCATTTAGTCCGCTCTTTAGGACGAGTCTGATTTGCCTGGCATGACTGCCTGGTTTGTGGTTGCTCAGATGCCTCTGAATCCTTTTAGAAAGCTGGTGCAAGTGTCTTTCAGGTGCCTTGGTGCAGCTTTAACCAAGAAACTACGTGGGGAGCTTCTCCATCCTTCTCCTAGGTGACTCTGTATGTAAAGTGAAGTTGTTACTGTCACCTTGGCTTCTTCCAAGTGGTCTTTTGGCCACCTGAAGCCTGACTTGGTTGGCTTGCCTTAGTGAGGTCAAGCAGGGAGAGTGGAAATGGCCAAGCTCAGCACATTGAGTGTCAAACACAATTTTAACTTTTCAGAGACATTATCTAATGATTATTTAACCCCATAATTAATCATGTGACTTATTTTTTATATATAATAAAACCTTACTAGTTTGTGTTTAGTTTCCTTCTTGAATGGTTGTAGTGGCTAGATTGGCCGTTACTTCTATGGCACGCTTGGATTGCGCAGTCGGGGCTCACACCAATACTCCAGCCACCATTCAAGGTGAGATCAGGAATTGCTGCTTTTCTCATCTGCTGCCAGGAAGGAGTCACAGAATCATAGAAGGGACCTTAAAGATCATCTAGTTCCAACCCCCCTGCCATGGCAGGGACACGTTCTACTAGACAGTAACTTAGTCTCAGTGTTACATTGACCTGATGTTCACGCAGAGGCATTTGAACTCTATTTAATGTTGCATTTCCTGCTTGTCCAGCCCCCTGGTGACAGTGTTGCTTGGGTGGCTAAGACTTTAGTTTTCTGGTTTAAGCTTGGAATTCTGATTTACAGAGTCTTTCTTGCTCACACAGTGAACTTTAATTACTGGAATGGTGATGTTTAGAACCTCTAAAAGCTTGCTTATTCTTTGTATGCTTTGAATGTCCCAATGACTTGTCTACCTTCCACTGTGTTTTAAATGAACCCATCCATATTATCACTTTAAAAACAAGCATTTGAGTTTCTCCATCTTCTAGACTTCCAGTGTTTGTGTCAAAACACACTTGTGCCTTGGTTTTGTCTTTCCATCTTATTTTACTTGTACTGTGTTGATTTTTTTTTTTTTTGAGCTTCTGGTTTTCACATGGCTAATTCTTGTTCCATCTGTAGGGGTTTTTGAGGAGGTGAAATTCTTATGAGTCAGCTTCTTTTCCCCCAAAAGCTGCATCATCCTTAGATATATGCTCCTCTATCTGCTGGCTTTCTGTGCTCTTCTGAAGTGTCAGAGAAGCTTTTGATCTTGATTGTAAATGCCAGTGTCCAGGTCTTACTTTGGTTTATTCAGTCCTTGTTCTTGTATGGGTTTCCAGTTGTCCAAAAAAACTTCTCAGTTTTTAATGAGTCCAAGCCTGAGCGTGGGAGCAATTCTTTGAGATGCTGTCACACAGCTCTTGGTCATTGCCTTCCTGTTCTCGGACTGGATTTTGCTTCCAGAAACTTCCCTCCTGCCCTCTGTCCTGTGCGAGCTCTACCTTTATGGACCACAAGCAGTGACTTCTTCCTGACGTAATTTAGTAGTGTGTTCCTACACAAACACTTAGTCACTGAAGATACACCCTTTGGAGTCCTGCAAAGTTCCTGGTTTTGATGAAATGATGGCAGTGGTCACCTTGACCTGTAGAGACACGAGATGACTGAAGGCTTCAGTCTACAGTGGCCGAGAGAGTTGGGGGTGTGAAGAAGAGAAGGCTCTCAGGAGACCTTTTAGCGGCCTTTCAGTTTATAAAGGGGAGTTATAAGACAGGTGGAGAGAGATTTTTTACAAGGTCTTGTGAGGACAGAGGGACAAGGAGCAACAATTTTAAACTGGAAGAGCACAGGTTTAGATTGGACATAAGAAACTTTGTATGATGGGAGTGGCGAGACACTGGAACAGGTTGCCCAGAGAAGCTGTGGCTGCTCCTCCCTGGAAGTGTTCAAGGCCAGGTTGGATGAGGCTTTGAGCAACCTGGTCTAGTGGAAGATGTCCCTGCTGGTGGCAGGGGGGTTGGACTAGGTGATCTTTACAGGTCCCTTCCAATTCAAGCCATTCTGTGATTCTATGGAGACATAAAATCTCGGATTTGTTGTGCCTGCTTTATCACTATATTCCACATTATGTCCCCCTAGACCTTTCATTTTATATTAATAGAGGAGATATTTTAACTCCTTGCTATAATACCCGTTTGATTTGTGGTTCATCGGACACTACCTAGCTTTTAAAAGATGACTTCTTTCGAGAAGTTTATAGGATCATTAAGATTGGAAAAGACCTCCAAGATCAAGCACAACAGCCAACCCAATACCACCCTACCCACTAACCCATGTCCTGAAGTGCCATGTCTACACATCTTTTTGAACACCTCCAGGGATGGCAAGTCCATCACTTCCCTAGGCAGCCTGTTCCAATGCTTGACGGCTCTTTCAGGAAATAAGTTCATCCTCACATCCAATCTCAACTGCCCTTGGTGCAAACTGAGGCCATTTCCTCTTGTCCTGTCCCTTGTTCCTTGGTTGAACAGACCCACCCCCACCTCTCTACACCCTCCTTGCAGGGAGTTGGAGAGAGCCAGAAGGTCTCCCCTCAGCCTCCTTTTCTCCAGGCTCAACAACCCCAGTTCCCTCAGCTGTGAACTCATCACACTTGTGCTCCAGACCCTTCCCCAGCTCTGCCCTTCTCTGGACACACTCCAGCACCTCCATGTCTTTCTTGGAGTGAGGGCTGTTGGTAAAACCAACAATGAAGCACAATGAGTGTGAGATTACCACCAGTTTCTCCTGCCTTTTTACTCGTTATTCCTTCCCATAAGATCTATTTAGAGCAACTCACCTTCCAAAATGGGTAAGTGTCTCCTACCTGTCTGAATCTTCTATTTCGCTTCGCTCATCTGTGAGCAAATCTCTTCTGGATAATAATTTAATAGCCTGAAGAGTTGACAGTGATTCTACCCTGAAGATGAGCCTGAAATGAATTTCTGCTTTGTGGAAGACAATAACATAGAATAACTTCGGTTTGCTGCTCCTAGCTTTTAATGTGGGAATTGGGGATATTCAGTGCTGAGATTGGAAAACTGGTTTTTTGTTTGTTTTTCTCCTTATTATATTATCACATTTCTTTGGGCTGGGAAAATTGTGCCTGTTTACAGAGAAGTGCAGGTTTCTTTGCAATCCTGAATCTGATCTTATTTTGTTTTGTTTTGCTTTGTTTCGTTTTTTCAAAACTATCACATTTCTATAGTCTTCTAAGATGAGCTGGCCATATCATACATGGTACATTAGAGGAGACCACATCACTTATTAAATATTCTGAGTAATTGTCATTCTATATACATGTTTTAATGTCTATTGATAATGCTCGGTGGGTTCTTGCAGTTCATGATTATGTTAAGAAAACTCTGGAATGCCTGCTTTCAATAGAGCTTCTCCTTTTTTCCAACCCACATGGAATTGTTGTACTTCAGTGCTGAAGGTTAATTCAGTTGTAGGAGAAACCTACTTGAACTTTGTGAAGCAAACCAGTCTGAAGGATATGTTTCTTGAAGGTATTTATGTTGCAAAACAAGATCGCTTCCATCTCGTTGGAGCTCAGTTCATGGTTTAACTCCTCTAATGTAGCAGAAAATCTTGTGTGCTTAGGAGGTTGAAATCTGTGTGTGTATTTTTTGTCTTAAATACGTACCTTTGGTCACCTGTAATTAGGGTAACGTCTTGTTTGTAGAAATAACACACCAAACTCGGTGTTTCTTTGCTAGCTGCTGCACGTTCACTTCTGAGTTATAAGTCAGAGGGTGGATTCGGATGTGGTCATTTTTCTTCCTTTGTGTTAATGAAGAGCACGCTACAGGAAAAATCTGACTCGAAGGAAGTCTGTCAGATTTTGTCGGCTCATAGCATTTGAATTGAGTTGTTATTACTTATGGATAAATTTCTTCAGGTGGGTTTCTGAAGAGTAGCAATCTCAAGCATCTACTGTGTCTTCAAGCTTTCATTTGTCGCGACTCAGAAATTCCTTGTAGATCTGACTCTGGCTTATTAAGCTCTATTAAAAATAAGAGGAAGCCCTCTAAAATACGGCTTATAAATATTATTGCATTGACAGCGCCAGTTCTGGCAAGTGTAATGAAACAATTCAACTTTTTTTGAAGTTTGCTACAAGTTGCTTAATTTTGAGTCCCATAGCAACCCTGTTTTGGCTAGTCTGGCTGTCCTTAGGTACCTTGTAACTGTCTTTGTAATGTGCAAGGCTAGTTTCTTCAGCTGTTTTTTGTGTCCTAGATCTTACAAGAGCAAATTTCAATGAACAAATGAAACTTAAGAACCTGTAACATCTTATTTTAATGAAGCAGAGACCACATACTTTGTAGTTGTCTGTTTTCAAGTCCAGGTTAGACTTCAAAGGTCTCACCTTCAGGAGGTTCATGAAGACTCATCGCTTTCTGACAGGGCTGCAGCAGCAGGTAACAGCACTGGTTTGCACAGGGGGGGAGGTATTGTGGCAACGCACATGTTAAGTAACTTCTTAGATAGAAATATTTCCAAAATACAGGCTATGTGTGCATCCACCAGGTAGCGGGGTGGTTCTTCACCATGAAAAATCCTTGATCCATGGTTGCAGTCCCATTTTGCTAGCTGTGGACTACCTTAGCTGCCTTAGCATCAGTGCCAGTTAGACAGTTTGGAGGTCCTCAGGTTCTCTAGATGATCATCCTGCAACTGAGATCAGGCCTGCAGCCACTTTAGCATCTGGTACTGCTTCCCAGCTGTCCTCTGTTTGGAAAGGTTTTGACAGGTTTCTAATTCTGACAAAGATCTGTGCAGTGTTGGCAGCGCTGAGGTTTCAGTTGTATTGGTGATAGATGCAACACCAGCAATGGTAAATCATAGTTAGGCTGTGCTCCACTTCTGTGGGGAGAATATCACAGAATGGTGGGGGTTGGAAGGGACCTCTGGAGATCATCTAGTCCAACCCCCCTGCCAAAGCAGGTCCATCTCCAGCAGGATGCACAGGATGGCATCCCGGTGGGTTTTGAACATCTCCAGAGGAGACTCCACAGCCTCTCTGGGCAGCCTGTCCCAGGGCTCTGGCACCCTCACAGTAAAGAAGTTTCACCTCATCTTCAGCTGGAACTTCCTGTGTTCCAGTTTGTGCCCATTGCCCCTTCTGCTATCACTGGCCACCACTGTAAAGAGTCTGGCCCCATCCTCTTGACACCCGCCCTTAAGATACTTATAAACATTGATCAGGTCCCCTCTCAGTCTGCTCTTCTCCAGGCTAAGCAGACCCAGGTCTCTCATCCTTTCCTCAGCAGAGAGATGCTCCAGCCCCTTCATCATCTTTGTAGCCTCTGCTGGACTCTCTAGAAGATTCCTGTCTCTCTTGAACTGGGGAGCCCAGAACTGGTCACAATACTCCAGATGTGGTCTCACCAGGGCAGAGTAGAGTGGAGGGAGAACGTCCCTCAACCTGCTGGTCACAATCTTCTTGATGCACCCCAGGAGACCGCTGGCCTTCTTGGCCACAAGGGCACATTGCTGGCTCATGGTCAACTGGTCATCCACCAGCACTCCCAGGTCCTTCTCTGTAGGTTTGCTTTCCATCAGGTCAGCCCCCAACCTGTCCTAGTTCCTAGGGTTATTCTTCCCCAGGTGCAGGACCCTACACTTGCCCTTATATCTCTGCTAAAATTTGTATTATTCAGTGGTTAGGATCCAAAACTGCTATTAGGCTCCAAACCAATACTCAGTCCTTTGTTTTGGTCTGGATTTACTGGATACAGCAGTGGTACTCTGTGGTTTTTATAGTTTCTAAATGTTAGTAGTTACTGCGTGTGCCAGGGTGCCTTCACTCATCAAGATCTACAATTTGGAGCGTGGTGTTTTGGAACCACTTGTTCTGTTCTTTCTGGTCTCCGCAGAAAAGCGAGTCCTTCGTTACTGAGATGATGACATGATCAAAGGCAGGGTTTTGGGGGTAACTTGTTGGCTGCTGTGGTGATAGCTCAGGATTTTAAATCAGAGCATATAGGCTGGGGGACTTGAGGGTCTCGGCATCCTCCTGGCTGGAAATGCTGCAAGGAAAGGTTTGGATATAAGAACAGCTATGTGTGGGGTGACCATCAGATGTTCAAGCAGTTTTCTGTATTACCATCTGTTTGCAGAGACTCGAGGGGATGGAGTGTGACTTAGAGGTGTCTGGTGATCATTCTCAACATCTACTGTAAGAAACCTTGTCCTCATTTGGACTTGGTGCAGTCATCTCGGTAATCCTGGTTTTGTTTGTGTGATTGGACTAATACTCCTATTTGGGTTTCTTCTACCACAATAGGTTCTTTGGGGTCTCTGAAGGCCTGCAGAGCTGAGGCAGATACTGTAGATATTCCCCGGCAGTGCCTTGAAACCAAATTCTTTCACTTTTTATTTTTTTCTATGGGTAGATTCTCTTGAATGCTTACAGTGATCCAAGATGTTGAACCTCAGTTGAGTGCTGTGGTCCTTCTGGGGTCTCGTGGCTGATACTGATTCTGAGACCCAACACAGCTGAAGAATCTGAGTCATCACTGTCTTTTTGGCTTGGAAAACTGTTAAATGTTTGACAAAGCTGTTTGCTGGGACATCTTTTGGTAAATCAGCGTTTGTCTTCACAAACTGTTCAGTACGTCTGCGCTAACACTTACAAAAGCTTGGAATAATCCCTATGTTCTCACTGCTCCGATCTTTGGAGTTAAATCCAGTTGGCAGCCAGTCACTAGCAGTGTTCCCCAAGGATCAGTGTTGGGCCTGGTCCTGTTTCACATCTTTATCAGCGATCTGGATGAGGGGATCAAGGGCAGCCTCAATCGGTTTGCAGTGGACACCAAGCTGGGTGGGAGTGTAGATCTCCTAGGGAGTAGGAAAGCTCTGCAGAGGGACCTGGACAG
>NW_010338017.1:0-1084 GCF_000700745.2 Antrostomus carolinensis
GACCAATGAATGGCTTTTGGCACTGCATGTCTTCTACCAAATAGGGATATTCATTTCTGATATTTTGTTAAAAGACCCCGGTGTTAGGGTTGGTTGGGATCCCATCCTGGGTCTGTGGCAGGAAAATTTTTATTTCTGTTTTTCTGCAGTTCTTTATTAAGGTGTTCCCCTTCTACTTTTTTTGAAAAGTTTTTAATAGCATTCATTGTATTTATTTTTTTTTTTAGTACTATCCACCAGTGTATCCAATATTACCTGAATTATCCTATGCTGTTTTAGCTATTTCGGATGGTTTCTTAAATTAAAAAAAAATCCATAAGGTTCCTGTTTACCCTCTCTCCTACAAACCAACATGAACTGCAGTATATTACAGACACTTCTGTCCACCTTGTCCCAAGCTCAAAACGTTCTCTTGTCACATCCCAGTGATCAGTAAAACAAAGATTCTTAACGCTTCTACGAACACTAAGGTAATACATTTTGATTTCTGATATTCTGTGATGAAGATACATTGTTCTTAACTCCAGTACTAAGTTAATGATTAGAACAGTCCTGGGACTTTACAGTCTCTTCTTGGTGAGGTTTCTGTTATTCCTTGGTTCAAACCAATCAATCCGAACTTATACATGATGCTTTACAGTTTTCTGCTTCTTTTAATCAAACCCAACTCTTATATAATAATCAAATCTTGATTATTTTAGCAGAGGACTTGCAACAGGTTTGTTGATCAAGCAGCACTTGATGTTCTTGCTGGTGATCTTCACTTTCATTAATTTCCCCAGCATTCGCTCATGGCTGGGAGCTCTGAATCATCTTTTTATTTCAGTCTCTAACACCTTTTTTTTTTTTTCTCCCCCAAGGACAGGGAAATAAATACCTGAGTCAATATAATTGACCTATGATAGCTGAAACCACATAAAAATGACACCAGTCGTACAGATCTGGGCTGTTTCTGAACTTGTGTTCATCACGACAGGAATCATCTGCATTTCATGCTGTGACAAGATATATGCTGAGACAGGGCTGAGCTCCTAAAGAAGAAAAGGCACGAGGTGGTGGTTTTGTTTTGTTGTTGTTTGTTTGG
>NW_010338017.1:1119-1335 GCF_000700745.2 Antrostomus carolinensis
CTTGGGGTTGTTTGGTTTTTTTTCCTGAGAACAGTGTTTTCTGGTGGTGGTGTGCAAAGCTCTTTTGCTGCCTGACCTCTCCTTTTCCTTTTATTCTCATTGAAAAGCTGGGAGGGACCCCTAGCAGCTTTGGTGGCACAAGTGCAGTTTTAGATCTTGACCATTTGGAGAAATGGCCTGGAAAAAATTTCTTTTTTGCAACGAGTTCACGAGGAC
>NW_010338018.1:1167-45916 GCF_000700745.2 Antrostomus carolinensis
TACTAATACAGGGTTCAGATCAACCATTTAGGGTAAAAAAGATCCCTTCTCCCTCTTATCTAAATAATGTATCCAAGCTCTATACAAAAACAGATTAACTGTCAAACTAATACAGGTCTCTGCGCAATCTCCATTCATGCTGGTTTTTCAAACCTCAACTGCACAAACCCCCATGCAAACTGGCAGAACTTCTGAGTTATCTCAGCCTTCAGCAAGAGGTTGGATTAAATTACTTCCAGAGCTCCCTTTCCACTTACATTATTCCATTATTTAAACCAAACATTCCCGTAGAGTGCCTCCTGATGTTCAGAAGTCAGGAGCCATACATCACACAGCACCAAGATGTTGTGGACCAACAGCACCTAACTGTGGCCCCAACAGCAGCACTTGGACCCCAGCTTGCAATGAGCCTGGAGTTCAGGAAAAGCCAAGAGCACCCTTCTCTGCAAAATGGGAACATGCCCCTGAAAACAACATAATAGAATTCTGTCCTCTTCCATAATCCACAAAGATGACCTAAATTCAGGACTACAGTGAGCCAGGATCTCTAAATCCTTATGCAAACTCTGTTACAATTGGAATCCCGAGTGCCGGAACAAGAATGCAGTTATTTACTTACTTGGTATTGCAGAAGTCTTTGGTAAAGGAGAGCAAAACAAAGCCTGATAAAAAGCAGCATACAATTAGCTGGGTCAGATTTTCAATTTACCTTAACAAGATTTATCGTTGTGCTTCTGCAGTTTAGCATCCAGGCACACAATTCCAAGTGCCTAGGAATTTTTGTACAGGTTTAACTTAAACACTTAGCTGAATTAAATTATTAAGATGGCTAAAAATAATCATCAATATATGTTTAAATTATAATTTTTGGAACAAGGACTAATAATCTCATTCATACTTTCATGTGATTTCCATTCTACATCTGATTTAGAGTAGTTTTTTATGTAGATTTTAAAGACCAAAGAATTTGAAAGGCATCTGGAGTGTGTAGATCAGAAAACAGCATTAAAGCAAAATATCTGGGGCAGTGGAGCAGAAGCAGATGGGGAAAACTGGTTGAATGTCTCATGAGAGTGTAGGTTAGGAAACTAATGTTTGGTTTATCATCAGCTGATTTTCACAAAAATGATGGTGAAGCAGATAGAAGTGGGAAGTTGATAGCGCCCTTGGACTCCGCCCTTAAACACTGGAAGGACTGGAGGAGAATGGGCACAATTCAGCAGTAATCACATTGACCTCCTCCCAGAACATGATATCATGTAACAGTAACCCACAGTAATATTTTAAGAAAAGGAAATGATTTCATTATTGCAAAGATGGAAGTCAGAAATAGCTCATAATGGGAAAAGTTTGAAAACTTTAAAACAACTCCAAAGAAGTATAAATATATTTAAAGTGATGATGTTAAAAAATGAATCTGAAGCATGGGAAAGCAAGGTATGAAATCAGGATTGTGATATTACAGAGAAATAAGAGGAATCTGCAGGACAGCTTGCCAAAGCTAGAGAAGCAGGGAGGCTAACTAACTTTCAGAAGACTCTCACTGCTTAATCTGTTTAACCAGCAATACATAAATAGAAAAGAATTGGGAGACAGTGAAGCAAAAATATTTCTGTTAACTGGATTCAGCACAAAAAGTCTTGCCATTTCACAGATACCAAGGGCATGGTCCGCCAGAAAACCTATTCAAATTCCATAAAATAACCCATAAACAGAGACATCTAAGAAAGGAGGTGGTTGTTTTCAGTGAATTTCCACTGAGTTAGGACCAGACAAAGCTGACTAAAATTTCCAAGAGAAGCAGACATTGTAGCTATTAAAAAAAAAATTTTGTTTGAATACAGGCATACATTTAAAAGGAATGGCAGAGGCCAAAGGATGATCATACTTAAAACCAGCTTAAAAGACAGGTGTTATGGATGGGCCTGGAAATTGTGCATCACAGTCCATTTCACTGGATCTGTCTAAGTCTACAAGATCTGGATGTGTTCTGTCGACTGAGCAAGGCAAAGCAGCAGAGAGAAGGAACTGAAAGTCTGGCTCTGTCTGAATCTTCCTTACATCACTATCAAGCAGAGCAGTTAAAAACACAACAGCTCTTTTCCCAGGGGAGTGTGAAACTAACCAAATACAGGATGTGTAAAGATGAACGAAAGCCTCCTGTCCTACAGTAGGAATTGTCAAAACTGCCAAACTAAGCATACGTGGTTATCATTAGGCAGCATTGAAAACTTTTTTGATCAAAGTGCCTTCTAATGATCTACTAATGAAATAATTTAAATTGACTGTAAACATGTCAGGATGGGTGTTGAGAAAAGGGAGCACCAAGATACTGTCAAAACTAAACACAAACCACCCCAGTAACACCCTCCTATTAAAAGCTGAACTCCACGTAAGGCTCAGTAAACAGTTCAGGAAGAGGTGTCACTGCAGGAGGAAGTAAAATGCTGGCTCCAGACCAATTTGTGTATTTATTTTTAAATACTTGAAAAAAGTTGACACATACATTGTATAGATGGTAGAAGTCTCTACTTTTGAAACAATGGAGAACCTCAGAATTTTCTTGTGTGTCTTGCAATGGGCAACTCAGAAACACAACGGCATTCAAATTTCATTAATAAAACAAATGAACAAATAAACTGCCTAGCTTTACACCCATAACACTAGATACTAAGAAGTCTGAAAATTAATTTCTGTGGCTCATGTTTAGGGAATCTAAATATGTGGATAATATCTCACTGTAGAAGCACTGTAAATAAAAAGCAATAGTACAGTCAAGAGGAGCACCAGTACACGCTGCCTTCCAGGAAAGCAAGAAATAAAACCACTGCTATTGCATTACTTTTTCTTTTTTCTTTTTTTTTTTTTTTAAATCTATAGCTTTGCTGGCTGCAAATCAAAGGATCCCACAATATTTTATGGATGGAGATACTTTTTCATGGAAAGAAATTAGCAAAAGTAGGATGATTTATCATCAAAATTCTATAAATGACAGGAGATAGCTCACATACAGCAAGAGAGTTTTCCACTGGCTTCCCAGAAACCATGAGCCAAAGGACCAAGGGACAAATCAAAGTGCAACAGCGTAAGGCACAGGAGTCTGACACATAAGGTGTAACAGAAGCACTTGTACATAAAGAGCGTTACTGAACCAAAACTAAAAAAAGAAAAGTGGCTTCAAAATATCTGAATAGGAAACAGCTAACATTTATAGCAAGCAAACAAACAAATGATACTTTTTATCACATACATGGAAGCAGGAAAAAAAAAAAGCAGCTGTTTTTATCATGATAGAGGAACACATATACACTGAGAAGCATCTTTCATCAAGGTTTCAAGTGTCCTGGCAGAGAAAGCTGAGGGAGTATATGAACCACTGAAGAATTTCAGCAAAAAAAATCCATCTATTTCCCTCCCTTACACAAGACTACTTCCTATCAAAAAGCAAATGATAAGTAATGATGAAATTACCTCAGTAAGTATTTTGTTAAGCTACATAATTATAATTTATGTCCATAATTTGCTTTTATCACAATAAAATAAACCAAAAGTA
This sequence comes from Antrostomus carolinensis, assembly GCF_000700745.2. NCBI lineage: Eukaryota > Metazoa > Chordata > Aves > Caprimulgiformes > Caprimulgidae > Antrostomus > Antrostomus carolinensis. The sequence goes on from NW_010338018.1 coordinate 4,721, forward strand.
GGTGATGTATAGATAAATTCCCAAAATATGTGGTTCTAAGAATAAGAGAGCAGGTATATTTTCAATAGCATAGATTATTTAGTCTTTAACACAGAATGAGCAACACGATTAGTCAAAGTTTATAAACTTTGTGTATAGATCCTCAAGCTCACACAGTACTCTTAATTGGATGTGCACTGATACATGCAATGTATGTGAACATAGGTAATACAGTTCTCCAAAAGTATAAAAAAGTTCTGAAAAAATTCTGAAGCATTTTTTGCTAGCTGGTAAAAAAAATACATTTAGAAAAAACACTGAATGTATTTCAGATCACATGTTGTCTGGCAACGATTTAACTTAAAATAAATAAATAAATGAAGAGGGGGAAAAAAATCCGCAGAAACGAAGAAGCACGTTCACAACTTGCATCAGTAATTCAACTGTAAGTGCTCGAACACACTTGACATCTGCAAACTCTGTGTTTTCCACTGAAACCACGCAGGCACTTACAGTGGCATAGGACAGGACATGAGCATATATACATTCTCTAGAGCTTTACAGCAGTATATTCTAGAATGCTATGTAGCTTTAGAGTCACAAAAAGAATGCTCCTTTATTTTATATATGTGATGAAATAGTACTTGATGCAATGACATTTTTCTATGAACTTTTTGTATGGCATAAGTAACAGTCTGAACTCCACTTAAAAACAGAAGAGCAAAAGCTTCTCCTATTACAATCTTTTCAAGCAGAAAAAGTGAAGAGTTATGGCAAGTTCATGCCACTTCTAAGATGTTTAACACAAGTATCATAATTGTCACTTAATGGGTCAGGAAACAAAGACAGACTTGTCTCGATGGTGTTGTCTGTTCTCTATAGATCACACTTATTTTCCTTTCATATTTAGGAAATGTAATTATGTCTAATTCAAATTACAAGAGAAAATAATTACACAAAGCCATTTTTTTCTTTCTAGTTAATCCTCTGAATATTTTATTTGCCAAGGCATACAGTTTTCAAAAAATAAAACATTAACTTATGTGGCCCATATGGAATTTATTTAATTATATGTTATTCCAATAAGGTTCCCTGCAATTTATTATGTTAATTAGATTATGTGTGCAACTTTTTATAATGAGCCCATTCCTTTACTTTATATGTATTTTATTAAAATCTAATGAACCATTCTTCTGCAGTTGTAAGATAACTGGACTTTCCAGTTTAAACAAGGCATAATTTATATCAACATTGACTTCCTGAAGATTTTGAGAACCTTAAACTGCCTATTTTGTGAGACTGCAACCTCCTAACTGTAAGAAACACAATAATTGGATAATTCTGTGTATTTGATATCATAACTGAACCCTATAGTACTTTGGGAGTAAATGCTATATTCTTGACTACAATTTTGGGGGGTGGGGAGGAAGGGAGGAAGTAGTTCTTCAACTAGGAAGTCAGAAGAGGATTAAGATAAAGCCTCTAACAACCAGCAAGTGCAAATCTCTTTTGGAAATGGGCCAACAAGCTAGATCAACACAGATTTTTGCAAGAAAGTTACTGTTTGTTTCCTACAAGTTAATTACAAATTACTACTACTGTGTGATCAGAGAAACAGGTCACTGAACATAAAATCCTGACCATGGTTTTTTCTGCAGAATATTTTGTAGCAGTCCTGTGGTACTGTCTCACTCAAAACTTCATTTTACACATGCAATTTTCCTTTTCTTACTAAAATTAGGAATGCACTTTACTTCCTTGTTTGAGTTTTCAATAGTAAAGGTGAGCACCTTCAGGTAAGTACCAGGGGTTTTGTGCCAACACAGCCTTATATGTCAGGGCTGGAAACAGATTTCCAGGTCCATGCTGGAATTCCTAGTGTGTTCTGCATTTAGCTGGGAATTCATGTCTGGATATCCAGTCTCCAAATACACCCTCTGTATTTGTAGGTGGATGAAGTATTGATAGAACATCTTTTTTCAGCTATAGATTCTAAACCTCAACATGTACCCACCCACTACTGAATTCAGCCACTCTACTTCATAAACATGGGGTTTGTTTCCTGAGTTGCGTTTCTTTTCATATTCATTCTGTAATCTGAGAATGAAGTTTCACATTCTTCACCACCACTTTCAGCCCAACACTGCATCGTGTAACACAGAACAACACTGTACCATAAAGACACACAAGCTCACAGAAAAAAGTACTGGTGAATTGGGACGTATACCCATGTACATGACAGCAGCAATCTTAAATGGCACTTATCCACCACAAACTCAATATCCCAGGAGAAACACGCTCTCAAACAGTATAAAGAAAAATCCAGACCCAGAGGTCATGATAGGATCCAACTTTTGCAAATAGTACAGATGTCATTTGTTTGTTGGTTGGTGTAGGACACAAATAGGGTTGCAAAAAGACTGCTTAGCTCTGCTGCTCAGTGGTGAGGGCAATAGATGCTTAACACAAAAAAATCCACAAAGAAATTCAAGTTAAATCAGCCTCCCTCTTTAGATCCGGAAAGGTTTTGCCTATGTGTCATCTGAAAATGTATTAACAATACAGAATCACTGATGTTGGCCCAAATGTCACATTTAAGTCAGTTCCCAATTATCATCTTACCATTTATATTCGTTTTCTCTTAATTGGAGCACTGTTAGAGCACTATAAAACATTCTGCTGTGGTCACATACATCTCAAAGATTTGACAGGCCAGACAGTCACAGAAGTCCTACAAATATTTCAGATAAGCTAAATTTTTTTTGACCAACAGATACTGATGTAATAATAAAAGTAATAGAAGGAGGCAGAAGAGAAGGGGTCATGGTATATTCCAAGCAAACTAAGCTCATGTTGATTTCCTCCAACTATTATATTCAAGTCAAATTCACTTCCATGTACAGTCCATATTCTTAAAATGTGCATATACTTCACGTTACATCTTTTGACTTGACTGTTGTTAACAAATCAAGAAAGTTCAAGACTACATTATTGTTTATCTCTGGAAGAACAATGAAAATACTGCTACATGTCAAAGTAAACACAGTGCACCTGGTAACAGACATTGATTGCATCTCATGCAAATACCATGAATTTTGGCCACACTGGAGATTTTGCTGGCACCAGGTCCACCAAACCTAACCCCAAATAAGTAAAGATTACAAACAAAACACAACACAACAAAAACCACTCATGACAAATTGCAGCTATATTTCATAAGTTAGAAGCAAAATCCAAACATAATTTCCTTCCATGTCTGCAAGGAACTAATTCCTTAATATTGCATTTCACATGTCTCCGTACTAATGTAGTACACAACCAAAAAGGTGATTTTACCAAACTGATCATTTAGATGTATTCCTGTGTTACGAAATGCAGCAAACATCATTTATAGAATAATCAACACAGATAATTCAACATATTTACATTCTTTCATTTTAATAAAATGACTCACATGCTTCCTTGCTCTCTCCTGAAAGACTGCTCAGTGAAGGAACTCTTCAGTATACATTCCTACTGGCAGCATATCCTTGAAGAAAAGTTTCACAATACATTTGCTAGCCTAAGAAGGTTTGTAATAGTCCAACTATGTTTTATTTTCAAACTGCAATTTTGCAGAATAAACATCCTAAATGCTACTATATAGCAAGATGGAGGATGTATCTCACTGTCCCTCAGATAACACTGAGGCACTAACCAGCAAGAGGAAGGATGACTGTCTAAGCTATTGACGCTGCTTCCTCACAGATCTCCCACAACAGTGCTTGCTTGTAGGTCACAGCTAAGGACATACCACGAACTGAGAGACTGAGAGTTTAGTTCTCAGTGCAAGTTCTTAGAATATCATTAAAAGCTTTCTGACAGTGAGCCTCTAAAGCACTTTACCTTGCTTTAATGCTCTTTAGAGAAGATTTAAATAGGACTAATACATTTACACTGAAGTTTATATGAACAGTTCAAGAACGCCTTGCATTATACCCCCAATTTTTTTTTAATTTTTTTTTTTAAATTATTTTTTGCAGAGACAAAAGTAGTGGCCAGATAGATCATATAAAGCATATTCAGTTCCCACCACTAAGTATTTCTGTACATCACAACTTGTCTCAGCACTACCTCATGATCTAATAACCGACTAGTCTCTGTGGCCTGTACCTTCTTTCTCCACCAACATAGCTTGCACCGTCAGAGCAAGGATTACAGTCTGTGTCACGCTCTGACTGGCAAGAGTTGAAACACTCAAGATTGAATCCTGAGTCTTTCTGTGGTAGTTGCTTGGTGCACCTAAACCAGCTACACAGTCTTGAGCTGCAGCACTCTGTAATACTTGACAAGTCTTTCCTGGAAAAAATCTGTACACCAGGTCACAAATTTCTTCAATTCTTGGCTCCAAGCCTTTCAATACTGCAACAGTGTTAAATTAAATGATTGGTGATGAACAAATATTTTTTTCACATGTATTGTACACTTCAACATATCACTGACAGTTTTAAAAACTCATGCATTAAAATCATTGTCTAGCTATGTATTTAAAACAATTAAGTCATCATTAATTCGGTAAATGCAATAATAGGCTTTTAGAAATTACAAAAGAATCCTTTCCCACGACATACATGGATATGATATTTGCCTAACTAAGTGATCTGCTTATTACAAACCAATTTAATGCCTTCTTAAAATATGTAGCAAAAAAAAAAAAAAAAGCACAAAGGAGCCAGGTTACCCTATGTAATTATTTGACACCATAAGTTTCAAAATCCTGACATGCCAAGCTAACTAAAACCACATTAGTGCCACCACAGGACCTCCCAATTCACTTGGCACCAAAGGGTTAATATCACACATTTAATATCCTACCTCAAACGAGAATAATTGTAACAAGAAGCAAGCTCTTATGGTAGCCTTAGTGAGACCATGCTACTTCTCCAGAACACAACAGTAAAAAAGCCATGCAAATGGAGATGAATGGAGCACAAGCCACCGAGGTAATTAAAAATGTATTTTCCATCTCCTAGTAATTGAATTGTGTACAAGCTGCAAGTTAATGAGGTCATCTACCCTCGAGCACTGACAGGAAAGCAGGAATAATTATCTTTCAATTTTTTCTTATGTAGCAATTAATTTTAACCATTCGCCTACACCCCACTCCCACTTCCCTCATTCCAGTCAGTCAAAGTCATAGCTAAGCTGAATTGACAAGCAATTGATATGGTAGCGGCACGGAGCCGCCGAGGCGGGCAAGGTAATCAAGGGGCTGCAGCTGTTGAGGGCTAAGCGCTTCCAGGTGAATGTCACCTGAGATTTTGCATTCTGCCACTCGGAGGACCTGGGACACACAGTAGTGCCTACCAGCACATCTGGTGCCAGGTGGGCAGGGAGGGGACATTGCTGATTCGGGAAGGGAACAGAAGGATGGACAAGGATTGATGAATGGACAAGACTTGAAACAAAAATGTCTTTTTTTTTTTTTGAGGGCTCATCTACGATCATTGAGTGTTCTATACTGCATTTGGTAGCTGCATGAAAAAAAGTGTAATGCCTTGGCTTTTAATTCAAAAACACAAACACCAATTAAACTCAAACCCTCATGATGCCTCCTGTAACTATCTGACATGGACTTACAGCAGCTCTACAAAAGAGCTAAACATGTGCCAAACCAAATCCGTGACAGTGGCACACACAGAGCAGTTTGGCACTTTGACCTGTGGACCAAGGCCTTGCGAGCTCTGTGCAGATGCCCGCGTCTATAATTACACCGGCAGCGTCTCTGGTTTTTCCTTTGACCTGCACCATCTTTCAACAGCTACAATAAGCAGTTCTGTTCACAGGCAGCAAGGATCCTGTAACGATGACACCACCACCAACGTAACAAATGTACTTAAGCATTTCACTAAAAAGGTTAAGATCAAAGGGAGGAGGCCCAAGTGTTTGGTTATTAATACAACTCCTACACTTCCTCCCTCAGTTAAGCCTACAAACATTATCTGCACATTGCATGCTAGATGGAGCACACGAAGTTGGCCATGTGAGCCCATACCACAGTGACAACTTCTCCCTATATGTCAGTGTATGTCAACTTGTCTCACCTGCCCTCAAGCCAAATTTCTTTTACAGTTTTTGTTTTTGTTTGTTTGGTGGTTTTTTTGCTAGCATTTTTAGGAAGAAGCCCTTTCCTGTCAACAAGAATTCTGATTCAGATGCTCTTACATTCATGAACTGTGACAATGGTTGTGTCTTCCTCACCTGGTTGACCAGAGCAGCAAGCCTGCGTGCCAGGTACAACTCATGTACGTTTGCAAGATGCATTAAGAATTGTTTCTTATATGCACTATTATAGCTGCAGAGAAACAGCATAAAAATGGTAGAAATTATTCTGTATCAGTGGTGGTGTAAACAGAGAAGAAATCTCAGACTGTTGCTTTGGACTCCAGGTCCACAGTCCAGTTGCTTCCTCCTTTTACTCTTACTAGCCAGTTCAAAGAGATTTTCTGAAGTTGATTCTATGTATTTCAGAAGTTTCCAGCAAATATATTTCCTTTTAGATGAGCATAATTTCCAAAGCAAAGTTTGGTGGAAAGGGTAATAGAAGTTAGTCCCTAGTGCTTTACTTCATTAGAAATGCAAATAATTATTTTTGCGTGGGTGAAAGTTAGTAGGCAACACCTGGAAAAGTGGTACATACAAAGGTCATCTCAGCATCAGTATAAAATTAACATTAGGAATGAAATCAAAGGTAAGCAAATGCCAACCTGCAAAGACTGGAGGGAAAAGGAATCATTACTTTCTTTTGAGCATATAAAGAACATAACAACCCATGACAGTGAAGTAGTCTAGTAATAGCAGTAATTTCTATACATTTATTTTATCACCCAATTTTCTATGTACTTTGCAACAGTCTTCTACTTTTCTTCACATTGATTTCACAATGTAAAAGCTGTTGATCTAAATATAAGTAGATCAGAAAGTGGAAAATAAGAAGTTTGTTTCTCCTGAAATGAAGATCAATTTTTGCTTCTAGCAGGAGACTTCACGATCTTGATTTCTCATGTCATAGGAAGATGCCTAATGCATACCTGTGGCATATGCACAGAGCAACACCTTCACAAACTTAAGTAAAAGGAGTTTTTACCAGAAAAAAATTGTCTTTTACTTTTTCCGTCACTACTGAGCAATGCCCAAGAGACTAGAAAGTATCTACTTTAAGAAATCACAAATTAAAACAATGGCACTAACTCCCATTTAGCCAACCAGAAATTAATATTCTTGGGTAATCACACCATAAAATGCAAAACTTTTGCTCAGGATTCAAACAGCAGCAACAAAACTCCCCCAGAATTCAACTTCCCTCACCAAGTCCCAGTAGTTTTGCTAACTGCAGCTAAGTGCAGCCTGGGACAGTTGCAAACACTGGTGACAAGTCTAGGTGAAAAGCAACCAGTTAGAGTATTGCAGAGAAAAGCACACTCACAAAGTCAGTATTCATCACTGAATTCATTTGCAAACACTAAACACACGGACATGATGGAGAGACATGAATTGTAGTACAAAGACAAAATCATTCTCACTGGTTAAACGTTGTCAGTCAATCCAAACCATTTCACAGCCAGCTTTCTCTCTGTAATGGCAAATTAAACTTGGCAGACTTGATGGGGCATAATAAACTTCATGTAGCTACCACTTCTCTTTTTGTAAAGCTGGGGCATGTTCATCCCACCAGGTTTACTCCAGAAAGACCAGTAAAACAAGATCAGTTTCCATGTCCTCTGGAGGTGCTGCTCTCATTAGAGGAGAGCATGTTCAAATACACGTGTATAAACTGAGGAAGCTGCTTTATCCTCTCTCCTGCCTCTGAAATGCAAAAGGACAGAGGAATGAAGCACTTACTCAGACAGTGCCAGTGATCAAAGACAAGGCTTAAATAAAAAGTTGACATTATGCAGCGGCTTCTCTTCTGAACACATACAATGTTCTGTTGGGTCAGGTAAATGGTCCATCCTGGGAAACACCCCATCTCCCACAGAGGGGAAAAAGGAGATGCTGTTCCATAACAGCAGGCAACTTGGATAATTTTCTGTGGTTAGTTTTCTTTGCATCTCCTGTTGTCTTGGCATATTTCTAGGACACATCCCTGCTTAATCCTTTCAGTATCTGTTTATAGACCTGTTGCACATCAATTTGTCTACTCCCTCTTTGAACCTGCAGATACTGTGTCTCTGCTACTTTTTTTGGCAATTGATTGTAGAGTTTTACTACCCACTGTGTTAATATTTTCTCTGCTTGCTTGTCTTCTGATTTTTTTTAAAGTTCTCATACTATGGCAACAAAGTGTCCCTTGCTCTGATCTGCTTCTGTCACAAAGTGATCCCTGTAGCAGAAACAAGAGGTGATTACTCCTGAAGCTCAGTATAAATCACAGAAGGGTTTGAGAAGAGGGAAAAAAAAAAAAGAATAATTCTGCCATTAGAAGTAAACATCTTGCCCTAATTGTAAAAGTGTTTTTACTGAAACCCAAGATTATACTATTTCCTTATTTTCAGGGATTTTAAATATCCCAGATTTACCACAGACTTGCCCACTAATGATAAACTAACTCAAGTTATTTGACACAGAAATGACATGACAAATAAAAGAAGAGAAATGAAATCTGCAAGTGTTTAGAATAGCCTCTAGTGAATAGAGGGTAAATTGTTGATCTGCGGAATCAAAAGCTTACAATAAATCTAACTATATTTTATATGTTCGCATATCATTGTGATGATGCAAAAATTGACAGGTTTGGTTTTCCTTTGTTTTTGTTGTTTGGTTGGGGTTTTTTAATACTTTGTACTGTCAAATTTTCTTCTACATATTAGTATCAGATATAATATTTGTATTAGATAAATTTTCATATTATATCTCCACATTATAATGTTTTGGAGATGTTTCTTTTTTTGTTACAACCTCTTGTATTCATACATCATAACATCTGTGTGAATTTTATGTTCACTTTCTGTAAATCCAAGTCTTCAGATTTGAATTAATCCCCTTTTCCCTTTCTAAAACATTCCTGCAATGTGAACCTGGGGAAAACAAACATATGAAGAACTAGCCCTGAATCATGACCCTTTAGCTCCAAAAGCAAAAGCCTTTTTTGATGTCATACCAGGGGTAACTGCTGTTTGGGTTACTCACAAGAAAGGGAACCACCTCTTCCTCAACACACACACAGAACTCCATAATACTGAGGATGTTGCCTAACTACCAAAAAAGCTTTAAGATCAGGAGAATTAATGCAGCAAATAGGACTCAAAACCACTTTCTCTCTAAAAATCAGAAACTAAAAACTTAGATACCATTCTGAAATAAACTACAGCCAGAACACAAAGCAAGAGTCTAGAAAAGTAGATGGAGAAATGCAACTGTGTTGTTTCACAATTTAAAAGCCTCTAGCACACAAACTAAATGGAAATCTCTGCTTGGATGCTGAAGTACAAAGGAATTCACGTTCCTACTACACCACAAGCAAGACACATTGTCACAGACGCACAGGAACAATTACGCTTTGACACAACTTTGTTTAAATACAACCTATTCTTTTTAATAACGATCTGCACAGGAGAGCTGATATTTAATCCTATAGAAATTCTAAAGGCATCAACACAAGCCATCCTAAACACCAACATTAGATAAACCCAGACTTCAAATTTGTGCTTAAATTTGATAACCAAAGTGCCAGTTTGAAAGGTAGAACTTTTCACATATCTGTCTCAGGCACTTTTTTTAAAGTGCAACTAATTTTGGTCTAGCATAAGTTTTACACTGTAAATTGAGAACATTGCAACATCTCAGTCTGCTTGCCTATACTACATTCCTTACTGGATTTTCTTTCTGTTACTGTGAAAATACTAAAAAAAGCAACCTGGCAGAATCGATTCAATCCATTACCTTCACTTTCAGTAATACCCAAGAGTCCCAGCCCTGCATAAAGATGCACATCCCTAAACTGTACTAGTCTGCAAAAGAATATGGTCCCACTCCAGAGGCATGTCCAATCTAAGTTTTAAAATTCAACTTCGAGCTTTCCATTTACCATATTTAATTTCTAATATAATCAATGCTAACAGATTTTAACTTGAGAAAGGTCAAATCCTGCACAAACTTTTTCTTGTGAAGAGTCTCAGAGAGATCAGCATTACTAATGCATCTCCTGTAAGTACTTAAAGAATATACTTTTTATGCTAAAATAGATTATTAAATAAATATACACACTCATTAAAGATTTTAGGCTACACTACTAAATACTTCTGTTTTTCCAAAAATCTCATCTGCCCAGCTGTTGCTTATCAGTCATCCATTTCATTATTGTACTGTCGCCTTGATATGGCTTCACCACACTGTGATAAATTGTGCCCAGATGTACTGCAGGCACCTTTTTTCCCCCTCCCTTCTCCAAAGGGTCACACAGGGTGTCTACAGGAAATAAATTGTTAAGGAAATTTCACAAAAATAGGGAAATGCATTTTTTTAAAGAAGTCTGAGATCTTAAACGGACTCTGATCACTCTCACTAAGCAGCACATCAACTTACCTTACAAACTCACCCATATTGGGGGTCCATGCAGCCTACACAATAGCTCTGGGAGATCCAGGCTTAAAGAAAGTTACATGAGGTATAAATCACAGTACTGAACTTACCTCCAGAGCAGGGGTTCCGTTTCAGTGATCACAATGACATTTACTGAGGATCCTGGTGGTTCTCCCCAGCTGTTAAACTCCCAGATCAAGGTTATTCCATAAGATCTCTCTAAGCCCTCACAGAACATGTTGCTGACTGTGCAACTCCGTAATAATATTTTTTTAAAGTAATTTACATTCTTTGTTGTCACTGCTATATTATTTCAAAAGCTCTATCATTTAAGGGTATTTCCATTTAGCAGCTAGCTCAGTATCAATTTCTCATGCCCCTCCTCTTATAGTCACACACAAAAATTAGAGAATATGCAGAAGTGAACAGAGCAAAAATGGAAGATTTTCAATAGTTGTTCAGGTAGCAATCTACAAAACCAGCATGAATTTCTGCTCAAAGCAATTGGGGAAACTCTGCTTCCTCCAGACACCATGACTGAAGTACTGCATATTAGTTCCAGCTAAGCCAATTTTCTTAAATTGAAAACTCCAATGTAACAAAGTTTCATCAAAAATTTTTGTGAAATGCCATTGTTCCTAGCTATCCTCAGATTTTAATAGAAGTCACATATTGTTAGTCATAGCAGGCTTCATATTACCCCAAAGATTCTACACAAACTGAGTTCTGAATTACTGTCTCCTGGCATCAGTGCTGACTTACTTAAATTTTTAATTTCACTCTTTTAATTGAAAGTGTTCTTTCTTCTCTCACACTTCTCCCAGAATGGCATGGTAACCAAAATACTTTATTTCTTAGCCATTGTCTGAAAGAAGAAAGTTATATTTAGTTTCCAATATGTAGGTACAGATGACCTACTGAGTTTAAAAACCATAACTTGTGTCACTAGTCAAGATGTTGCTCATCACAAATTATGCTTTGCAATTCTGATCTATAGAAATCATATTTCATACTTTCATTCTGTTCACATTCAAATAAGGCATTTAACTGAACAAAATTTAAGAATTTTTTTCTTCTAAAGAAATATTTTTATCTGATATTTAGAGTATTCAGATGGCTTGCAGCTTTTCCAGGACATGATTCTACTGTATGACTACCAGAAGGCAAACCCTGAATAACACATAGCATATGTGAATTAGTATTTACAGTGAACTCCAGAAGAGCAGAGAGAAAACTCAGGGAAATACTACACAGGCCAGCACTGCCTCATAATAAAGAGACTGTAAGAAGATCTAAGTCGTAAGACATCCTGATTTTCTTCCGTTTCCAAGGATACTTCTCTATACCTGTGTTTCTTTCATGTCCATGTTTTAAAATAGTCATTTGACATTTACACCTGAATTAACTCCAGCTATAAATATCCCCTTTTAATATATCCAGCTCGTTTTAGGATGTTATCAGCTCACAACACCCATTTCATTAAAATCCTTATGATTTTAAGTGATAAATTATTAGTTATCCTTTCATGTTAAATGAGCCTCTAAAGTATAACAATTGAAATAAGCAAATCTACATTAAGCAGATCTCTGAAGATCTTCTGCCCTTCCAGAGTAGTTGTCTGTAAACAAAATTCTTAAATTCTGACTGAGAAAGTCAACCAGTAGAGACAAGCAGATGGTTTGCTCTCTCTCTCTGCACCTTCTAATCTCTCTATGAAATTTCCACCTTAAGTGAAAATCACAACTCATCACAGTAGTGGCTTTTCTGGCAGAAACACACATCCATGATGGGTTGGTCAATGCACCCACTGGGTCTGCCAGGACATTGTAACCTGTTAAAATAGAATGTTTTTCCAATCCTGGACTAATTAAAATTAAAGATACAGTCTTTTTACCACACTCTTACAGTTGACCTTCTCCAGCTGTTGAAGCATTCTACTCTTTCAACTTCAAGATCAACTAACCCCTCACCTTCCCCCAGCAGTGATGACTGCACGTACCTGCAAGCCTATCTAGAAAAGAATGGCCTTGTGACAAAGTTTGCTACCCAAGGTACTGGAGCAATCAGCCTGCATTACTACAGCTCTGCTCCTGCTCTCCGTAGCCACATAATTCACTATGCCCTAAGAAAGATCCTGATCACCTCTTCATAATTCATGAAGTCTACTACGCTATGCATGATCTGACAGTCAGCCTTACACCTTTGTCACCTGGAAGGCATGTGCTATGAATCAAAATGTTGGGTGGTTTGTTGTTTTTTTTTTCCTTCCAGTAAAATAGAAAAAGAAATCAGAACTAATCTTCCCTTAGGTCCTTCTCTCTCGCCCCCTCCAGTTTATGTGGCACAGACCAGCCCGCAATAATCAAACCAGAGCCATTTAGTGTATAGTCTAGTCTTGCTGTGACTAATAGGATGATTGGTTGTATAGCTTCTTTATGGTTGTTCATTATATCACCCTTACATAAAGTAATTTAATTTCAGCGGGATAATTAGGGTATTTCTAATCTAACTGATAGTCTGAATGAAATGAGATTCTCAGAGGGAGATTTGTGTACCAGGAGATTGGTGACCTTCGGCCCCAATTTTCACACAATGTATTAAGCTGACAGCCTTACTTCCAAGCCCTGCTGCACCGGCTCTTCACCACTTGTGCAGATCTATGAGCTACAGACAGCAACATTGAACAAGGTTCTTCTATCCAAAATCCCATTATTAAAGGAAATGGTAATATTTTATTTGAATTACAGAAAAATAATCCAGGCCATCATTCACTAGTTGGAAATGCAGCACTATTACCAATCTACTATGCAAAGCATGCAAACAAATTCTTGATTTTAGACTGTGTCTTGCAAGGCAACATCAAGCCTGTACAACATTCACTTGATCAACACCTACACTTCTACAAGCATTGAAAGGCAAAACTTCCCTTTCCTCCCACAGTTTTCTGGAAACATATGCAAAAGTTGAATAAAGCAGCTTCTGTACCCCTGGCAAACTGAAGCAATGCTATATTGTATTTTTGAACCACAAAACTAGGTTTCTCTACCTTTTGCTGTAACCTGGAGCTGTCAAGCAGGTCAAACTACCTGGCTGGTTAATAGACAAAGCTCTCCATTTCTTCACTGCCACTGGCATACCGGCACATTTCTTCCTGTCTCTCTCTCTATTCTCTGAAAGCCGACATATTCCTTTCCCACATCTGTGTAAAATCTTCCTCGCTCGGACCAATCCAACTCTGAATGCAACAAGAACCCTTTTCCTTCAGTTAAGTGTGGACTGAATCTGGCTGCTGTAACCTACGCTCTCCTCATCATACCTGCAGTATCATCCCTGTGATCACACATTCCTCTGTTGATCCTTGTCTTTACAAAGGATGATACCCTCCAGTACCAGAGCCTTCAGCCACAGACCTTTGAAATTATTTCCCTGTGATTAGTAAATATCTTCAACCTCAACAGTTTAGCCTTTAATCCCATGAGCTAACAGAAGTAAAAAAGGCCTTATGAACTCAGGAAACCTTCTCATGTAATTTATTTCTAGTGTTCCAGTATTCGGTTTAAAAACAGCAAATAAGTGAGACAAGCTCTCAGGCTGGTTTGTCCCAGACTAACAAACAGCTCAAGCGAGGGACTGAAGGGACATCCCTCACAGTCTTTCCTTTCCAGACACACTGAAACCCTGTAGACAGCCAAGTCAGAGTTCCCACTAACTTCAGAACTATCACTATTTCACCTACAACTTTATAGTTACACACAAATAATCAATACACAGTGACAAATAAATCTATATTTTGTATGTATATATATTTACCATGTGTGTATATATATATATATACACACACACAGAGAACTATTAAACTTTCCTTTTTCAGCATAATGAATCATAATTTAATAAAAGTATGTCCACTAGTTCTCTGAAAAACAAACTTCAACTTTTACACTTGAGCACAGAGGAAAATATATGATCTACAATATTTATACCTCAACACTTAAAATAAGAGACTTCCTGCAGAGGTAATTATATTCAAGAAATTATTCTACAATTAGTATCTTTTTAAAGAAAGCTATATCATTGTTTTTAAAATTAAAAAACCCCAAACAATAAACTGCTACACATTATAGCCACTAAAGGCCTTTTCTTTAAAAAACAACCACACAAAAAAAACCCACTGTGAGGATTAAGATTGTGTGCACAGTCATATTTTAAACCCATTTTCAGGGGAGTGGGGGTGTGGATAAATCCAGCATAAGAAGAGCCCACTTCAATCTTTATTTCACTCAGTCTCTCACCTTATCATTATTCAGTAATGGTCATTTGTATTTTTATTTTTTTCACCAAGCATTGCAATTGCAGCCACGGCAGGCCACTTCCTTGAGAATTTATTGTTAGGAAGTCACTAACTTGAAATATGGTAATGGCTCTTCTACAGAAGGAGCAGTCTTGTCAGGGCCTATTTAGGAGGCTCTTGAGTTCATGGTTCATTGACCTGATAAAACGAAGAAGCCATTAGAGTTTAATGGGCCAATATAGAGTTCCCATATAAGAAGTGAAGGGTTTATACTAAAGATGACTAAGGGCCATTTTCTACTTTTTTGCATACCACAAATTTAATTTTAAACATTTTCAAAGAGAAGACAGTGTCAATCAAAAGTAGCTTTAAAGTAATGTATACTTTATGGTGTCTTCATCAAATGGCTATCTTAAGATTTGCCAAAATATTATCGGTCAAAGGAAAAACAAATGAACTCCTTGCAACACTTGCAGGTAATCTTAAATTAAGTGGTTGCCCAAAAGATATCTAAGGATTAAGAACATTTCCTACAACAAATCTGCTTTACATCAAAACATGAAAGCTGGGAAAGGCAAATCAAAAGCAAATGCATTATTAATGTATTAGTGTATTTAAGAGAACTGACAATGGATAGTACTGAATTCTGCTCCTTTCTGCATCTGCTGTCAAGTACAACTCAGTATTCCTCTGTACTTCGGATGAGTCTTCACTGACAAAGTATCACTCACTGTCCTTTACAACGTACTCCGACACCCTCAGATGAAGTGCTATAGGCATATTTTTGCTATAAGAATCTGATTTTTAAAAAATTCAAATCGTTAAGGAGTATATTTAATTTGAGCATTTAATGCTAAAATACACAAAATTTAAATTGTATTTACAGTCAGATGCAGAAACAACTGCCCTGAAGTCCTCTCCTGACAGCCAAGAAAGCCTTTCAGCACAACTCCGCTGCCTCAGTCTGTTTCTCTCCTGGACCCTTTCAACCCTGTCAGCACTTAATTTCTTACACTTTTAAGAGAAATCAAAGGATTGTGCAACTCTGTGGTGACCTGAAGATCAGTTATTTTGCTAGCAAAATAAGAGATAAGTAAGAGAGCCCCACACTACCAGGCATTTTTAATCAATTATGAAGACAAGCATTGAGTCTTCTGCTGGACTGAAACATGTTTTACGTATAAACCAGGCCAGAGCTATAAGCACAACCTGAGGTAGAAGAGGAAAAAAACAGCTGTTTAAACATTTGGCCAATAAAGCACATCTTGAAACCTAGCTATTCCTACAGCCCCTGTACACAAGTTCAGAGGAGTTCCTCACATCATTGAGCCTTCATAAAAGCTGAAGGCACTCAGCAGTTTCCAAATGATGTTTCACCACCTCATTGGAGCTCATCCTTTGTCCCTGAAAAGGCACACAAAGCATTTTAAATCAATAGCAGAAACTTGCCTTTTTTGTATAACTAAGTTATGTCCTGATATTAAACTGAGAAAGAGCACACTAAAAACATCTCCCCTCCCCTTAAAAAAAAAATAAAAATCTTTATTCTTAGTACAGTTAATAGAGTCACAAATTGCTATGGTATAGAGAGTGTCAGGGAAATAGAAGACACATCTACTTTCACATATTTCAGCAACTTTCAAACCATGCCAGCATTAACAATGATATACTTCAATCACAAGAAACCTTATTAAGCTCCATTTTTAAAAGCTACAACTGCTATGAAGACATGATTATAAAATTGCTTTATTTCTTACCCATTATAGTACTGACACCAAATAAAATACTTCAATTTAAAAAAAATATCCAGACACTTCCAGGAAAAGTCTTGAACTAGCATCACTGACAGCACTGTTTGGAAGTGGGAGACAGACAAACAGGAGGAGAGAAAAAAGAAATATCAGAATTCTAGGCAAAAATTACCCTTGCCTAAATTTTACTAATCAAGTAATCTACTAATTTGTTTACTTTAGTATTCTACTGATTTTTTTTTCCGAATTTTATCCAGATGCAGAATTTGTGCCTTGTCCTTAAAAGCTACACAATATTAAAGTGCTCTGTAAAATGACTGCAACGTTAGGTGTCCAAAGAGAACTGCAAATCATATAATTCTTAGTGTAATTTGTTCAGTGCTTAAATCACCCAAGATACTCCAGGAAGAGGTTATCTATATAGTGTTATATAAAACTCGTTAACTACATAACAAACTTTGCCACCATATTTCAGCACAACCCATGTAACTAAATTACAGGTAACTCTCCAGCACTGCAGTGAAAACACAAAGACAAATATACAGGCCACTACAAAATTCTTACATCACACACGCTTTGTGCTATATCATTGTCTTGCTATTTTTTCGTAGGCACAGGAATTGTTTACCTTGTTTCATCCTTTTCTATTGTCTCCCCTGATTACTGGAATCACATTTCGAGGGTAAACAAGGTGAAAAAACCCCCTCTTTCCCACTGTCCCATCTTCTGTCAGGAAGGTTTGAAGCAAAGAAGGCCTCCCAATAAGTTTTCTAATCCAGATAAGCAGGGCTAAGATATCTGACAGCTGTTTCACGCTCTTCATCATCATCTGAAACAATCAGTGCGCATTAGAGAGTACTTTTCCCTTTACAAAGGTGATAATTAGATAACAAGCTGAGATTAAAGTAATTACAGTTAGACAGCTGGCAAGGCAGCACAGTCATGTTGAAATATTGTTGATACTTCAGCATCTGGTTCTAATAACAGCACAGGCTAAAAGATTTTACATTAATTACAGCACATAATTTAATATAAACATATTTAATTACAATTGATGAGCGATAAACTGTTCAAGAATTACTTAACCCTTTACACATGTCAAAATGATTGGAACTTCATATATGTATTTCCACTTTAGGAGCAAGCTACAGTCAGTATGAAAGGTTAGGAATTTCCATTTTTAAGAATGAACTCTAACCTAGAAAGAAAGGTGCATTATTGATGTATTATTTATATCTAATTTAAAAACTTGCTAAAACTGACAGCATACTACAGAATTCAGGATCAACTCTAGTAAGACACTGAAGCAGAACTGCAGCTAAGCTTAAAATTGCTATCTCAGATTCCATTGCAATTGCCACCCAACCCTGAGGCATCTACATCTCCCTGGTGCCTATATAGTTTTCCCAAGGACACTCTCAATTATTCTGATCTTATCAGAGCTCAGCAACAAGGAGCCTCTGCTCTTTCCTAAACCACTTTGGATCCAGATGCAAGGGCCTGCTCCAAAAGTGCAAGGGATGTAATTGCCCTCTTATGGATTTGAAACAGTCATTGGATAAGAGGCCAAACAGTCCCTGCTGGTAGACCCTCGAAGGCACTGACCCCAACCGTTCACTTTCTGCATCACTCTCACTCTTGTACTCCTCTCTGTCCCCATCAACATTGTGATTTCTTGGATGTACCCAATCAAAACTATGTGTGGTAGGGAAGGTCCCAACAAGATTGCTACAGCTTAAAAAAAATTACTGGCGGTAGCAAAGAACAGTAGAAATGAGACAAACTAATCCCTCTGACAAAAAGGAAGAAAATGAAGCTTGACTTCTTGGGAACACGTTTCACTCACCAGTAGTCTAAGGATCCCAGTGCTTACCTCCTCTCTTTATGCTCCTCCTTTGCAACCCATCTGTAAGAAGCACCCCTTGCTCCTCTTCCCCAGTCAGGAGCATATGTACCAGCCCCTCTCAGAGCAGAACCATGGCTCTGCCTTCCATGCCAACAGAGAATGCTGCAAGGCCACACATCTCACAGCTCAGGCCTCCACTCCTGGCATGGTCTGGCCATAAACACGTATAAGAAAGTTACTGCCTTTGGCTCCTGCCTGACGGTCCCGAGTCAATGGACTCTTCATGCCTTAGTTACATCTCTCTTCACAGCTTATTTTCATGTTTGCATCTCACAAAGCCAAAGCTTTGTACCTAACCAATGCTAACTTCTTAAAGAAAAATCTTCTGACATCTGGGCTTTTTCAGGTGAAATTATAGGTTAAAAAAAAGACAAGAGAGGCTGGGCATGCTGTGATCCTGAAGATAGCATGTGATATGAGTAATATAAGTTGAACAACGTGCACTCATTATGATGGAGAACCCATTAATGTACATATTAGGCCAAATTCACATTAACATTGGTTTTCCTGAAGAAACAAAGTCAGGAAGGTGAAATTAATATGAGCTTAAAAGACAGGATATGCTTTTTACTAGAATTTGGCTCTTTCTTTAAGAAAATGTAACTCTTCTCCCTCACCCCATCTTCAAACATGCAGGAAAGAAATCAACATGATACCTAAGGAGAGAAATAGAAAAACTAGGCCTAAAGCAAAGGTGCAGACAAGCATCATTCTCTTCCCCAGACCAACCATCATTACAGTTATACACAGAGTGTAGGATATTTTTGTAGCAGACCTTACCTAGCACTGACCCTTGACATCTGCAGTGCACAGCCTATGTGGTGTTCAAGCAGTCTGAGTTAGCACAGACTGCACAGTATCTCCAGCCAGCTGTAATATTTCTGGCAAGGCTGTAAAACCATCCTTTTATGAGCCTGCTCCCTCAGTCTCCACTCAAAATAAAGTAGGCATCTAGAATATCACATCATTACATACAGGGCTACTGAAAAATGGACACAAAAAAAAAGGGGGGGGAGGAGATCCTGTGAGGTGGTATCTTTAAAAAATAAATAAATAGAAGGATACATTTAAACTTGAGAGAATGCCAGGGAGGATTTTAGTCCCATGATTAAAAGAATTGTATGTCCCTTACAGGTACTAGGTCAGCAAACAGAACAAACTTCTTTTGGAAATTGATGAGGACTTAAAATTTTTGTTTAAAAGCTTCTATACAAATCTAGTCCTTTCTTTCATCTAGCCCCAGAAAAGGATACTGGATTTCTTCAAAATAATCAGTGTTCATCTCTGCTCCAATCTTCTTTAGCAACACATAATATATTACACTTCTCTGGGGAATGATATATAGAAAAACCAAAACATTCTCTGCACTGCGAAACAAACAGCACCCATGGATGGGATGCTCAAATAACAAGCCCTTTGGAAAGAAGCCTAAAAACTGAGTAGGCTGCAATATAATCAATTCAAGAGAAATCATCAAGAGCTTAATTTTCTACACATCTCTCTCCTTATTTTCTAATCATTCATTTTAAACTTCTGGACAAATGAGTCATTCCACAGAAATAGCCAAGTGAAGTACAGTCAGTGCTACCAACTTGAATTCCCATAGTCAAAGAATAGTTATTAGCTTATTTTTCATTTTATTTATCTCTTATGAATCTAACAGCTTCTCACCCATTTTAACCATTTTAATCTCTCCAACAGACTTTTCCTATCATAGACAGTTTTTCTGTGCTTCTGTCAAAAAAAAAAAAAAATTCATTTTAACCATTTTAAACTCTCCAACAGATTTTTCCTATCATAGACAGTTTTTCTGTGTTTCTGTCAAAAAAAAAAAAAATCTCAATTTTTGTCCTCATCTGTCTTTGGGATTCAGCACCATCAGCTATGTCAACAGAACTGTGACAGTGACTTGTCATTGCATCAACATAGTGTATTAAATCCTTTTCTTTGCAAGGTCTTTCAGCCCTACAAAGAAAAGGTCTGAAAAAAATTTAGATACACTTACATGAGGCAAGATTAATCCCAAGAAAACCAGAGTACCATGGGTAGAAAGCAACTTAGCTGAGGACAAATATTAAGTAATTAGTTTATCATCCTTTCAAGGTTTCAATTTTTAGGACTTAGAGCAATAACAAAACCAACATGTGTCAAAAGTGATTTCCAGATAATACTTCCACCGGAAGATTAAATTCGTGGCCTGAATAAACTGAAAACTTTGATGAACAAGTTTTGATGAATTGCTTTTGCCTACCCGCAGTTTCTTGTCATTATGTGACTTTCTGTGTCGTGTTAAATCTAAAAGGTCAAAACTACTCAGTTATGCTGTTGGAGTTACAGCTTCTCCAGCTGTCTGCTTACTCTTCTGAACTACAACCGGTCAAAACCAAAGTCTGCTTTCCCATGCAGGTGAGGTCTGAACAAACTTTTCTGCTACTACCACCAGTGTCCTCAGTGCACATGAAGAAACAGTATGTATGTTGTTGGTACACAGCAAGGACTTGACTTCGTTACTCTGTGCAAATGCACCAGCTATTTCCCCAACAACTAGTAATTTGTAAATATCTTGCACAGCTGGCTTCTCTCAGTGAGACCACAATAGGAAGGAGTGTATCTTTAGCCTGAAGTGACTGATGCAGAATATACAGTAACTTCCGCCAGATTTTCTGTTGACCTCAGGAAATGATGTCACCTCACTATTCTTCACAGAGTTCTCCATACCAAGTAGAAGCTCTTAGGTTGTACTGAAAAAGGTAAAGGGTATGAGGACTCATACATTGTTCCATTTCAGCATTGTCTCTCATCACTTAGAACCACAGTAGCCTTACCTCTAACCTCACAACAGACAAAGCAAAGATGCTGAAATAGAGAGCTAAGTTACTACAAAGTTCATCTTGAGAAGGGAGAGAGACATTAACCAGGGCAAGAGGAGGAAGGACAGATGGTGGGGAAGGAAGCAAAAAAGACAGCTTTGTGTCTTTCAACCCTGGTCATTATTTTCTTCTTAAGAAAAAAGAACCACAGGTTATCTTTTCAGAAGAGGTTCAGGTCAAGAGAATCTCTTTTTCTTTCCATATTTTAAGACTTAAAATTCACTAGCTCAAAAAAAGTAGTTAAAAATCCATTTATAGGTCAAGATCACTCATGTTACCTCATCTTAGACCCTGACCTTCCCAGCAGTTTTGGGGCAGGGAGGCCTCTGGAGATGAAAGTATCTGTCCTATACTTTTAATTGTGTTGGGCAGAGTCACTGAGGCACTTCAGCACACTTGGCTTTCTGAACACAAATACATACAAAGAAATCGGGTGTGCACTGGCATTTCAGGGTGGACAATCACACTTTGGTAAGGGAAGATGCATGAAAAAAAATCTGCCATACTACCTGGGTTTTACCTCCTGTGCAATTTAATATTCATGTATAATAAAAGTTTTGATTAACAATGTCTCTGTTTTAATGTTGCTATACACCTCTATCTTATTAAATTTACAAAGTTATCTTCTGTAGGCACACAATTTTGTACAATAAGTAAGGAAGGATGTTTTACAACAGTTAGCCCCAACACGTCAGTCCTAGCCAGTTAAAAGCAGAGATGTTGAGAAATCTTCTTGCAGGACATACAAAGTCCTCTGGTTTGTAACATGGGTCCTTGTGGCACATGAGACATAAGTAAATGCTAAATATGAAAACCAGAATCGCTCAACAGCCAATGAAGTCACTGATCTCAACCTTCATTCCTAAATCTCGTGTAAACACTGACTGGTCTGTCTGCATTGAGTGCCGTATGTCACAGACACCTTTTTAACAACGTAAACTACTCCGGGTGTTTCTGTATGAGCTATGAATGTAGTAAAGATCCATGCGCAGGCTATGATAATTAAAGTGTTTGTGGCCATACCTTGGCAAGATCTTTCATCTGAAACAATATAACATATACAAAACATTTTGCTGCGTGTCTTTCTGGGTTGTTTTTAAACCAAATAACTGACCCTGCTTAGACTGTGGCCACAGATATCTGAGTAGGCAGAAAGCAATTCTTATCCCTGGCAGGTATAATAGGAGTAAAAAGCTGAAAAGTAAAAAGAGAAAAGAACTGCTTACATTGCATCCACTGCAGAAATTCTAACAGAGATATCACACCATCAGAATACCATTTCATGGTACACCGCCGTGGCAGCAAAGCAAGCTGGAAAGTTTCTCTATGTGCTTTTTGCACATGTGCAGAGCTGTTACACCTTGAAGTGCTGCCAATTCAGCTGTCTGGGGTCACAGTACAAACCCACCACTAAAATGATTCAGGTCAGGGGAAAAAAACCCAAAACAAAACAAAAAACCAATGAGGAGTTATTTGGCTCACAGCTCATTCTGGCTTATTGATGACCACAGCATCGCTTGCCACACAATTGCTAGTCAAAAGCAACAGAGCAGAAGCAAAAGCAAAGAGTGAACCTGCTCTGCCAAAGCAGCACTTCATGGATGGACCACTTCAGTCTGCTTGTGGATTCAATTCACTGCTTTGGCATTGTTCAAATCCTGTCAGCAAAGTGTCACTTAATACAGGAGTGCAAGACAGATACACAACACTACTTTGAAATCATCCATGTAAATAAATATATATACTAATCCCTGTGGAGACACACACATACCTGATCAGATAATGGTTTATTGTAGTGTCAAAGTAGCTATAACAGACTGCACTGTCCACATGTCCATGTTGACCATTATCCTTCCATCTTGTTTGTATTGGTAAGAAGTAAGCACAGGGAGTATGCTATCAATTACACTCCTCAGTCCCTGATTTCACAACCTACTCAGACAACAACCAATGTTTCTGTGCACTGGTCCAAGAAATCATTGTAAAATCCTCATTGTTCTAAATAACACCAACACAATTCTATATTAAAATAAAAGAAAAGAGAAAGATGTACTAACTTTGACATAACACTGTTAGTAGTTTATGGAGAAATACTCACGGCTGTCAGCTACATAACTGGTGCAGTTATGCTGAAGAAAAACCTTTACAATGTATACAAAAGATTTAGGAACTACTTTATATAACTAGAAGTAACAACACTGTCTTCTCACACTTCAGCATATACTGTTGTCAGAACAACCTGAAACTAAGAACACTCACTGTCAGATAGTTTTAAGTTCATGCCTTTAACACATCCATTGTCTCGCATGCCAAAGATTTTGCACCCCTCTTCTCACTCCCGCATTCACCTTCATTCTGGCACTGTTCCTCCCTGCTCTCATTCTGGCTGAGAGGGCACAATGGTTGTTTTGCCACCCATTATTTCTCTTATCTCATGTGACTAACTCATACACAACGCACAAAATACAGGTATATAAACAGAAAAGAGAAGGCAAAAAATGCAAAGATTCAGCCCTGTATTTCCTCTTCCATATTCAGCCTTTTTATTTCCCTACTTATACCTCTCTCTATATATATATATATTTACTTCATGTCCTTCACCTGCTGCTATCTTCCATTCAACCTCATGATTACAGAGAGTATAAATAAGCATGTAGTGCAAACCAGTGTCCTAATTTCTTTCTCCTCCTCCTCTATTCAAAACAGAAAACCTCAACCAACCAAAGAAAAAAAAGAGACCTGAAAACCACATCTGCTCCACAAAGCACTCCAGATGCAATGCCTACTGGCCATGCTGCAATTGTTCTGTGCGACTGCTCATGCCTCTTTAGAGCTGACATGCTTCAGGGCAGAAATTCCTTTGTTTGGCACATCTACCTTTTGTAAATGGCAGTGTACACTTGGAGGTGAACAGAGGGCACTCAGTTTGATGCAGGTTCAAAAAAAAGAAAGAAACTCAGATAAAACCAGGTAGTCGATATAGATGGAAATTAAAGTCTAGGCTCTGATGAATGAATTAATGAATTTAAAACCTTCTTCTCTACACTAGAGAGATTTCAGATAGGCAATGACTATTTAAATTCACTAAATCCAGCACAACTAAGGGACAGATTTTGGAGGAGTTCAGCTCTAGATCAGTACCTTGAATTCCATGGTAACTCCAGCGCATGCTATTTCCTCATTGGGAGGTTTGGGGTTTTTTATACAGAATACACGAGTAACCAAGTCCATCTACAAGGGCAGAACTTTCATTTCATTCTTTAGCATTTACAATAGATTAGGACGCCAGGTGGGATTTTAAAAGAGGCAATATTTAAAAATTAGCATATTTACCATAACCATTTTAAAGCAATTTACATCCATCAATTCTTCTTACAGGTTACGTATACACTAATGTCCACCCATGTGGACACATCACTGTACTAAAGAAAGAAAAACCGCATGTGTCTGAAGAGTAGTAGGCAGTTTTGATAGACAAGTGCTGCAAGGGCAACGGGGCTACTTCATAAGAAGTATCTAAAAAGATTTGAGCTGGTAGAAGCTGTTGGACTGTAGCACTGCATGCTAGCACAGTTTGATCTTTTTCATTCCATTAGAGGGAAAAAAAACTGCTATGCAACCCTCAAGAACCTAGAAATAGAGGCTGGGAAACAGATCCATGGCTTTGCATTTTGCCTTCCTGAGAATTATACTCCACTTTTAAAGACAGAAATCTAGCAAGAAAACAGAAGTTTCAGAAAGCTGCAAATACACATTTGTTTGAATAAATTTATTCACAAGTTGAAATAGTACACTTTAAAAATGTTTTATTTAATTTAATGAAAAAGTATTCATCTTTTTGATAGGTAATAATTAACCATTATTCTGTCATAAACAGAAAGAAAGATGTACCTATGGAGCATTTAACTGAGCATTGTGTTAATCACACTGCAATGACTCAAAACACAAAACCAAAGCAGCGAAGTTTCTTATACGAAGCATTCCTTTTACCAAGGAAAATACAGCCCCAACATCCCTGAAACTTAACTCATGATCGCATATATAAACTTTCAGTTCAGTTTTACCCAATCCATTTTGATTAAATTTCAGCTGTCATGACAACAGATTTAAGTAATTTACACTTATGTTGAATATTAGAAACTTCTCTGCATGCACAGTTTCAGGAACTTGGGAGCAATCCCTCCAAATATCCCATGCTTTAAGTTAGATAAAAATATGTTGTTAAACATTTATCTTGGCAACTGATAGAGGCACAAGCCTTGAGCTCTAAGGGATACTTTAGAATCACAGCAGTGAGAATCAGCAAAGAAGAGGAGGGTTACTCCAAAGTGCTCGGGACACTGCCGGAGCGGGACTAGCTAACACTGCCACACGTCAGCCCTCTCAGTAGGAACAGAATTCAATTCACCTTTCCAAAAAAGCAGTAACCACACATTAACCACAATATGCACTTCTTTCTTCAAAGTAGCAGCCAAGAGTTCAAGGGTAAGGAATCAGCTAAGTCCAAGTGTAAGAATCACCAATCAAGCAACACATTTTACATATAACATTTTTATTTAAATAGTTAAAACAGAAAATATATGGGTTCAGATATACTATTTTAAGCAGCATGAAGAACAATAAAGTTTAGGCATAAAGATATTCCAGGTTCTCAATTGCATATCTTTAAATTAAAATTATTTTTAAGATGTGTTTTCCCACCTTTCTCCAAGTACATGAATATAAATACAACATACTTTTCATAATGGAAGAGAGGTTGTGAAGGACTTGGAAACTGTACACAAATGTCCTCGAGTGGGTATGCTGGCATGGCTGATCCTATGGAAATCTATTAGCTACTCTACAGGCCTTCAAGAGCCCAATAATGGCTCCAATTCAGCACTCATAATTAATATAACCAATCCACTAGATTCTATTTCCATCCTATTTAGAGAAAATATACAAGCCAATCTGACCCAGTTCAGTCTTGCTTGAAACCTCCAGAGAATTATGCATAGATCTATGACATGAGAAAACTCATTTAAAAACAGATTAACATGCAAATCTGGTTTGAATTATTCACTTTACAGCATTTATATTTTTCCAAAAATGTTGGGCAACACACAGAGTGTGCTTACAGAAAAGGGCCTGCATGTCTGAATCACTGCATCTCAGAAACAACTGCTGTAACATTTTCCATTTTCTTAAATTGAACAATATATGAAAGTCAGACAAAAATGGTGACAGATTGATTTTTTTTCCTGAAGGTAATGCCTCATTAAATAAAGGAAACAAGAGAAAAATGAATTTGTACTGAAGACCTCATTCTAGAAGTAGGATAATGGTAGTTTGGCCTATTTGAACACGACTGTAATGACTTCAGCATCTTCACGTAGATTGTAGATTGTAGCCCAGTCAACTAAGGGCAGCAGAAGAGCCCTGCACTAGGTAGGACATATTTATCCAGTCAATATGTGCAATATAAATTAACATAAAGATGAAAAAAGGAAGTGAAAAAGGGGATTTAAAAAGAATCCCAAAACGTGGTCTCTATCAGTATGTGTAAGACTCAGTCTTTTTATAAGACAGTCTCCCCAGCCAGCATGAGACACTGAACAAGTTACAGTAAAATTAAGGGGTTTGGGGACAAAAGGTTACAGAGCAGAGAAAACTTATCAACTACAGCAGTGTGAAAATTCTTTCAAAAGTAATTTTTCCCCCCCAATGTCTAACTGTAAAATGTCTAGTTTAAAAAAAAGACAAGGCCATGCACATTCTATACATTGAATATATATATTTAAATGCTAGAAATCAAAAAGGAGCTCACAGATTCACTGCAAAATTTCATTGACATTAACGTAGGAGAGAACGGTCCCAATCACCATCAAGCACAGTCCAGTTGGATTTTTTTCACCTTATTTGCTCCCCAGCCACTTGAGACAGTAACAGCTTAATGGTGACTGCCTGGAAGAGAGCCAAGCACTGAGAAAAGAACCACACTTTCTCTGCTGAGATGGCTTCAACAATTTGTACACTATACAAGTGTTGATCGTGATCTTTTCACTCAATAGCCCCAAAATCAACAGCCTATGTGCACCCTGAAAGCACAATTGTATTTGATTATTGAAACTGCAGAGGCCGACAAGATTCCAGAACTTGAGAACAGCGAATCTGACACCAGAATCACAAAACTGATGCCTATCCCAAGCCGGAATAGATATACCTGCCAACGGCCAACATGTTTTTCTTAAGTCCTTTTTTACCTGACTAGCTGTATATCTTTCCAAAATGATAATACCTACACTAAAATATTAATTACCTGAAGAGACTTAGGCCACATACTCAGTAACTTCTCTGCTAGAACAATTAAACATCTGGTACCCACATTAAACTAGTGAAGTGAGTTCCAAGTTAAAGACTGAAATTCTTTATCTTTTTTGAAATATACAAAGCCAAAATGGAATGTCCTATTAATATTAAATGACAGCTACTAGTAGAAGTCAGATAGTTCAAAGTTAAATAGAATGATCTGTTTTCCCTAAGCACTGATACACATATTCATAGTAACATCTAAGAACCTATCTGTTCTAACCTCCACTGAGCAGTATTGTTGTTAATTGAACATGAAGAATGGGTTTGTTCCATCAGAAGTGTTCGTTTCTTCTAAGAACACCCTATGGAATATCAAATGTACTAAATATAGCTGTCAACATTAAAAGC
Source organism: Antrostomus carolinensis (assembly GCF_000700745.2). Classification (NCBI taxonomy): domain Eukaryota; kingdom Metazoa; phylum Chordata; class Aves; order Caprimulgiformes; family Caprimulgidae; genus Antrostomus; species Antrostomus carolinensis. Next base: position 32,774 of record NW_010338018.1, read on the forward strand.
ATGCAACTCAAAAGTGCTATTAAAGAGCTAAATGTACTTCACTTGGCATTATAAAGCCAAGGCCCTCTTTAAACATACATCATGTTATTAGAGACTATTCATATTAATGCAAAAATCATCATTCCTAATATATTTAACAAGACATGTCTAGGCTACTTCCAGGCTCAAGAGTTCCTCAATTTCTCCCACATTTACTGATAATTACATAAATTAATCAATAGTGTTTCAAGTAGGGCAAAAAGAAATAGTTAACTGCAGCAGATTGATACATCAGCTTTATGATAATTACATAAATTAATCAATAGTTTCAAGTAGGGCAAAAAGAAAGTTAACTGCAGCAGATTGATACATCAGCTTTCCATCCCAAGGTAAAGCTTTAAAATAAGAAATAATGCAACATCTATAAATATTTGCCAACACCATATTCTATTGCTTTTGCTGTTGCAGTGTCTAGATACTATAAATAAACCATCTATAGAATTATTACAGATTTTTAGTAAGAAACACTGGGACACTCCTAGGAAAGCCTCTGCTCAGTAACTAGTAGAGGCTATTTGCCTTCCCCAATGTAAGTACATGAGATTCATAAGATTCATACTGAGATGAGGGGGTGGGGAAATGCAAAAACAAAAGCATGAGGGTATCTAGAAATAAGTAGGTCTGAGGAACAGCTCACTAAATCATAAGAATTGTTCCTATGTCATAAGCAGAACTACTGTACTATCTGCTGACTTTCAGAGGCCTCTTGCTTCTACTTCTACAATTCATCCAAATTAACAGCAGCCCACTGATACTCTTTGAGAGCAAAATTTAAGGTGTTTACTTCTGTCTATGTCTGAGAGGTCTCAGAAACACTGATGGTAGCTCTATTCATTTAATACTGGAGTTAAGCACCTCTAGCAAAATAACAGAATACTTCAGGCAGAATATAGTCATTTAACATGACCCTTACTATATACCCCTGTTAGTCTGTTTGCTCCCAAAACATGCAAAATTAATTTCAAAGACATATAATTTTAAGTAACATGGTGTTAAGAACAGCAAGCAATTTGTGCATCTCCCTTAACTCCCCTCCTCCCTTCCAGTTTGTACGAATTTATAGAATTTTAACTATTTTATTTCTACCCTAAAGAATGCACCGAGATCACTGTCTTATTCTAAAAGTAACCCAAGTTAAACACAAGATGTGCTTCCAGGAAATTAAAAAAATACCCAACAACACTTCCAAGAACAACATGCAGTCTTCTCTTAAGTAATTGGATAGCTACTCAAATTAGAGAGTAAAATTAGCCCTGGTATAAAACAGAGACTTTGTGGTAAATAGTCCATAAATTCAAATACAGGCTGCATAACCCTGAGGTGTCTCAATTTCAACAAGACAGATAAATAAATTACTAGATCATCAATTACACATTGGTAAACAAGAATTTCTCAGAAAGAAATAGTTTCCTCTCTATAGTAAATTTTGTCAGTTTAAAATAATACGAGAATCATGGAGCAGTAATGTCTCTTCTAGAATTCAGAATACTGCTTGGCAGAACACTAAAAACCAACTAATTCTGACCCTTTACCATAATAACTGAAACATTCGTGTTATTAATGTCAGCCTGGTCTGAAACTGAAAACATACTCATAGCAAAACACAGTAAACTCACTGAAGCAAAATATCTTTTCCTCCCTCTGGATAAAGCCTATCTAGCATTAATGTCTGGAGTTAAACACTGATACTGTTCTTCCAACCAAGACTGATACAAGGAAAAAAAGAAAAAAAAAAAATCAATTCAGAGGAAAGACTGAGAGCTACAAAAACAATCATCTAGAAATGATTTCTCCCATGTTTACTCTGTAAACCACACATTATTAGAGCCCAATCCCACAGGCCTTGTTTTTGTCAAAATTCCCACTGACTTCAGAAGCCATTTTGCCTACTGTTTCCTCAGCCAGGAAAGACAAATGCAACCTTCTCCTGACACACAGCAGAACCCTCTTATGCAGCTCGTCATCTCTTTATTATTGTTTGCTGTCATAGAGCAGTGACTTTTGCATGGTTACAATTTTCCCATTGCAAGCACTCAGTGAGGAATAGTCAAACTCTGATTAGATATTACAAACCCTTCTCGGAGGCTTTCTGAACCACAGCCAGCGGGATTCCCTGCAGCATTAAGGGCCAGCCTTGCTCCCACTACAGTCTGTGGGAGTTTTGCCAAGGATGTAAGTGGCATTATGACTGGTCTCCAACTGCAGATATTACCCATCACACTCAAGACTTGATTAAAGACCTCCCCACCTGCAAATATATAATAAATAGAGGGCTTAATTGCATAATTAATTATAAAGGCTTTTAATCCATAATAGACAACACCATAGGCTTTAGGTAGCCCAAACAGACCAAACAATTCATTAGATCAGTATTTGCCTGACATCAGGTTACAGGAAGATTGCAGAGGGGTTCAAAACATACATATTTTCAAGAACCATAGAACACACAGGAAGCAACAAAGTAAAGCCAAATCAAAAGAACACTACCACAGCCTAGACCTACAGGCAGAAATAATTTCATACTGTCTACACAAAGCTTCCAACAAAGGTTTTCTTAACAATATATGCATGTTGAGCAGTGATTTTTTAATAGTAAGTACAGTGCTGCTATTAAACTTTTCCTTTTCCAAGGCACCAGGCAGAGATGTAGCAGTTTACACAAGTGGGGTGTAAAGTCAATGGGATTACATTTTCCTAATTATTTTCTGCTTGAGGTTTACATCACATACACAAAATGAGATCAGCCGGGACTTGCCTCTCTAACAAATCACTCAGACTTAAACATTGCTCAGATAAACAAAAGGGGGGGCAAGCCTGAGAAAAGGCAGAGAAGTGCTTCTTCAATCACAGTTGCAAGGAACAAAAACCTGGAGGGGGAAAAAAGCTGTTGGACCGCCACCAAATCTCCCCCCACTAGAGACAAGAGCCCATCTGCTGAGCTCTGCAACTTAGCTTTAACTACCATTCAACTCGCGTCTCTGCAGAGATCAATCTACAGAGCTGGCAGATGGACCCCCGCTTCCCTGAGTCGCTGTGTTATTTGTTTAATAAATTTAATTAATATCCATACTGCATTGGATTGCTCCCAGAAAGGGGGCTGCAGCTCTCTCTTTCCCCGATAGCAACATGATGAGTGATTTCCCAGAAAAGACCAGATAACAGTACCCCCAGGCCATTGAAAAATTAAAAGTGCCATGTGCTTACATTACTTCGCATGTATTAATTTTTGCAGTGCACTAATTTGTTCTTGAAGCCTATTTTAACTTTAGGAAAGTATGGGATTTTGAAAAAGTCATAATTCATTTTGTTTTATATCAGTTACAAAATTAGTTGGAAAGGAAAAAAGCATCACATCTAGCTGGATTTCTAAAAATTTTATCTATTTGCAAGAAAGAAATAAATCGTTAATGAAGGTGTCTCCTGAGGCAATATATATTGTCACAGTTTCTGCCAACAAGTTACAGGCATTCAGGGTCATGTTGGACATGCTTTACTTTAATGCTTAAGACCACACTTATTTTAACCAATAAGGACATATTCAGCCCACATAGAATAATTTTTAAAAGCAAGAAGGATGAAAGAAAATAAAATTCCTAGCAAATTTTTACAGTGAAAAGCATAATGAAACAACACATGCTAAGATATTCTAGTAGCAAGAGGAAGTATAAAATATGCACAAGTGCTGAGAACAAAAGTGTTATTTGTCTTCAATATTAGCATTTCATACTTGCTTCATTCAAAGTGTTTCATCTTTCATCCTACAAAATGAAATTGAGGCATAAGTAAGAGAATTACTTCAGTCAAGCCTATTTAACCCCCAGAGTTGTGTTAAATGGATACACTTCTCTCTGGGTCTCATTTCCTTATTAACTCACCTTATGGATGGAATATTTTGCCCTCATGCTTATTAGCTCAGCTCCAGCAGCAGGTGTCCCAGTGGACAGTGCAGCTTTGCCAACGTTATCTTCAGTATCTAACCTTTCCTAACACCTTTTTCCAGAAGTAACTGTGGCAGGAAAGGTTAAGCACACCTAAGTACTTAGCTGTGCCTCTGTGGAGGGGAGGGAAGGGTGAGAGGTACTCATCCCTCAGGTCAGCCAGCACACCTGCTCCTGGGACCAAGTCTCAAGCTCATTTCACTTAAAGTCACCCTTATTTATTCAAATGAGTTTAAGTATGAGGCCTTTGCTAGTTTAGGTGATTATGAGTGAAGCAGATTAAGGAACAATGAGAGACAATTCTGCACACAAATCTGAAGAGGCATTTAACTGCTTTCAGTTAAGTACTGCTCCCTCTCCCCTTGCTTCTCATCTCTCCCTACACATTAACCTTTTCCACCACTGCTGCTGTTTTCATAGTGAATGTCTAACTTTACCTTCAGAAAGCAAAACAGTAAGAATACCAGTGACCACAGGTATTCTATCACCATCAAAGACAGCAGTGGTAAAAGTCAGGAAATAAGGGCTAGTACACTTCAGTGGTGTCCAAAAAGCAATTACCTTCTAGTTCCAGAATGAAATTCACTTGTTGAGAGAGGATCCAGGAAAGCAGCCCTGCATGGAAGGAGGAATAAGTGAAAAGATCTACTCAAAACAGCTAAGTACCCCTCTGTCTACTCTGGCCACATGCTTTGCAGTTGCAGCTCCTGGAGAAGTGGAGGCAGGACCAGCTACAGGACGCTGAGCCTGGCAGTGTCCCCATCCACAAAAGCAGGAGTCACAGCAAAACAAGAGGTGCCAGGGAATTAGAGCTGCCCCATGGTTAACTTTGGGGAATTTGTTTCCTTCCACATCTCAGGTATTGCTACACAGAGCTCACTGAAGGAGTGTTTCAAGGAGGTGTTTAGTGCAAAAAGCACTTGTATAGCTCAAAAAAGGTTGGCACGTGCATCAACAGATTTTTTTATTTTTTTTCTTTTGCAGGTCTGGGGCATCTGGCTGTGTTCTGAAAGAAATGAAGATTCGCCCCTTAATATAACATCTAAACAATCTTCTTTCTCATACCTCTAACTTTCTAAAATATTCATAAAGTCAAATGACAAAAAAACAATGACTGACTACCAAATATTTATGTAGTAGCTTTTATTCATTAATTGTATTGTGATTGTCATACAAGTATTTATTATTCCTGTCCTGTGAGCAGGGAAGCTGAGACACCAAGAGACAGCAACTTGCCAGTCACCCCTGCCAAGGTCAGTGGTACAGTCAAAAGCAGAGCCCTCATTCACTCGCTCATGTCCTGAAACTCCTCATTGCCCAGTGTCTAAAAAGATCAAAGGAGCTGGAGTCTTGAATGTTGTGAACATCAAAAATAAGGCAAGTTTTTTTAATGGGATTTATATTTCAGAGTGATGGCAGAGAGGAAGCACTATGCAACAGGCCATCAACATAGTATAGTCCACTAATTTCAAGAATTTCAAAATCAGGTACTTTGGTGTACACAGCATTACATCACTCAAAGTAAGCGTGCCACTCTTACACAGGGCAGGTCTGATACTCCAAGAAATTAAAATCCTCCCTGCAGCCACAGAACAGCCATTGCATCGTGTTAGTCAAAATTTCATGCACCTCAACCGTGACCGGTGAAAGCCTATGGGGTGAGGGCACAGTTTGTCCTTTGTACAGAAGACATCCCTGGCTTCTCTGCCAGGAAATGATGGGAAGCTGCAGCCCCTGTCTATTAAGAGAAACATGCAATGGACTCAGTATTTCCCATAGGCTATGAATGCCTCACAACTTGTGACTTGACTTGGAAGAGAAGTTTCTAGCTCTGTTTTTCACTGCCTTGGCAACCTCATTTCCTTACTATGATTCAGTTTTGTTTGCCAAAGGGAGACCGGTCATTTGTTGTCTCATCATACTGAGCTGCCTTGATATGATTAAGTTCTTTTTTTTAAGCCTCATTTCTCCCTCCATTACATTTTTTGTAAATTGTTATTTATCATCTTCTAAACCTGAAATGAAAAATGTCTTGAATGACTTGTATTTTTCACTCCCAAAATAAAATGAAAATAAGTTTGAAAACACTGCAGGGAAAAAGAGAAGAAGAAAACATGCTATTTGATAGAAAATTCTAATTGTGACCATAGGATTTTGCTTTGCAGGAGGGGTTTATGATTTTTTTGGAGGGAGGGCTTACATTTTTTGGTTTTGGCAACTTCTCCCTGAAAACTAATCAACATCAGCACTAACGATTTACCTTTAAAAAAAATCATAAGTTTCAGACATCAAGTTCATACTTAGATGTCTGAAAAGGAAATCAATTTTAATGCAACATGAAGATCAATATTTTTAAAGTGAGAATCATGCAGTTATACTCAGGACAAGAAGATTTCTTGAACCAAAATCTGTCTACTTTCATAGCAGTAGTAACTTTCACAACCTACCACATACTCATAACGGTATGAGTTAATCAGACCATATTTGCCTAAATTTATTTTCACATTCTCAATGATATGTTATTAATTGGAAGCCTAATTCACCTGACAGCCATTAAAGATGCACAATAATATTATTCATATTCCCCTGTGAAGTTGTGTATATGTAAAATACTGAAGAAAGCACAGAAAAGCAGTCACCTGTGTAACAGATATACTGTAAAACCTGCACAAGCTGTTACAAGACATTAAAACCTAAACCTCTCTAACATATTTACAACTGGGCAGGGTTACTATTAAAAAGACAGACAAATTAAAGAAATTAAAGAAAATAGTGACTCTTTCATATAAAGTAAGCATGCAAGCCTTAAGTCTACCTTATAACTTATGTCAATATGCTCTGCATTTTTCTTGCGAGCACAGAAATTTGGCCTTACAGGAGCTGTTCAGACTAACAAGGAGGTGAAGAAATCCTCCAGGTATTATCCTCTTCAGTTGCAATATAGAGGGAAAAAGTTCTTTGTAAAAGTAAATTAATAACACTCTTAACCTTCCCGTGTCTTTTTCCAAATCAAATCACAAGTTGAATTGACAATGCAGCTTCCAGAACAATGAGAAAAGTAATGTTTTTTCAATGTACTCCTGATGCTATGGGTTGTATATTTGGTTGGTTAGTTGAGGTTTTTTGTGTGTGTGTTTGTTGGCTTTTTAAGTTTTTTGTTGTTTGTTTTTTGTTGTTTGTTTTTTTTTTTTTTACAATTTCCAAGTGAACAGAGTATTTCAAGTCAACTATAATACAATAAAACAACAATTCATCTGTTACCAAAACCTTATCTCAGTTTAATGATAAGCTTCAGTCAAGTCATTAAATAGTATTACTGCTTATCAGTTCACCATACTACTGTATATACTAAAAAAAAAACCCAACATAATATTTCTCTATATGATTCCTCAGATATAATCAGTAAGAAAGATCATAAGAGGACCAATTGCAAAGGTTTCAGGTCATGGTGAATTTAAATAAAGGCAGGCAGAAATCTGTGGATTAAGGAGAGAAAATGCATCACTTTCAGAAAATAACCGAGCACCCATTTCCTTAGTCTCATTTTGAGCAGATTACCTGGAAAGTGTGTTAGAGCTGTCTCACCTCAATCAACAGATGCTACCAATTGCTAGAGAAAGAGGATCCTATCATTAACATCCCCAAGCATATCTTTTCTTTGGTTATCATTTTGGACAACATTGCTAAACCAAGGGACACCTTCCACAGGCTCAGATAACACTGCTAATCTAAAGTCAATCACCAATTCAAACAAAATCGCTAATGGAAAAGTTTATCATGAAAAGGACACGCTGTCTGTCCTTAGGGCAGGGAGGTATCACCAACATGAAAGGTTAGTAAAATATGAGCTTAAGGGAGCAACTGGAGCTTCAAGCTGATCTCTCATCACATTATCAAAGATAGAGAATTAATTTCTTTACATAAAAAGAAAAAAATAAAGGAGACATTCCAATACCCAGACACTACAATTACAATATGATAACTGACAAACACAATGGTATGCTTTGACAAGATGACAAATATGTATTGACTGTTCTTTAAAATATCAGCTCGAAATTCTTCAGGAGCATCTTTAGATGTCAAATGGACTTTTCAGAGGACAGAAATCACGGCAAAATGGACAAAATTCCTTTGTGTGGAGTTCCAGAGTCCGGCTGCTCAGTTGTACCAAACCCAAATGAAAACTAGCTAAAACTAAAAGCCTTAAAAAGCTGAAGAAAGTCCTTTGAGGACATGCTCAAGCAACAAGGCATCTAAGGCTGACTTGCTAGTCATTCGCCTGGAGATCTGCTAAGAAGCAGTGGACACTTAATTACTTATTCAGAAGAGAATATTATGTTGCCTTAATTGCCTTAGCCATATAACAAGTGTGGGGAAAGAAGCCAGCAAGAGCAATATTACTTTTCTCAGACCTCAGTTGTTGTCCTCAGTTGTTGGACTCTGGGATTCACTTCAGGTTAGAGTTACTAACACAGGGAGGAAAGAAAAGGTGGGAAAGAGAAGGAAAAATATAAATTCCATGTTCCAAAAGCTCCACACAGAGGCTGTAACTAGAAGTGGATAACTGACAGTTAATTTCTAGAACAGATAACAAGGAAAACTCTCACTGAGGTCTAGTGAGTGAGTGGGCATTATACTACCTGGAAAATGAATCATCATTTACAGAACTCAAGTGCATTTAATAAGGATGAGCTCATTCTAATAATGCAATCTGACAGGCTGACATTCCCTATTACTGAATTTTGAGGTCACTCAGTGACTTTTTACATAACTTTTTTTTCCTCCATAGCCTACTAATACACCGAGTGCTACGCCTCTACCACAAACTGACTTCTACTAGTTTACCTGAATTACACCAACGGCGCTAAGTGATCAAAAACCGTAGAAGAAACTTCAGAAAGCAGATGCTCTGAGAAACAATTTGGTGTGGAAGCATCCCAGTTTACAGCTTTCGTGAAGACAAGGTAGTATCATAAAGCTGCCACTGCCCAGTTAGGGTGTGAGATTTCCAAGTTGTATTGAAAATGTCACACTTATAACCAGAAACAAACATATAACATTAATGATAGAAAATTTGGATTTCCTAGTATTATTTTCATTAATCCATACATCTGCAGATTATTCAGTCAGTTCCACTTCCAGACTGCCTTAAATTAAACTAGAAAAAAATTGTCATCATGATGACAAGCAAAATAATGCCCCACATTTTGAATCTGTACATGACATCTGAATCTGACTTCAATTCAAATATTTGGAAATCTAACTACACTGCAGCCAAGCCTAAGTTTTATTGAAGTATCTAAAATTTAAAGAACTTTGAGGTGCAGCTAGCTGCAGCATGCCACTGATGCAGAAAGCAAAAGAGTAAACACAGACTTCAGTGAGTCAACCAAACAACAGAATGGAGCAACCATCCTTCATATGTGTGTGATTTGTACTATACATATGGGAGAGAATGCAAACAGAAGCTCTAAAATGCCACCAGAGCAAACACTGATTTTGGAACTTTTGTTGAAGTATCTTACCCCACAATATATGGAATGAGTTAACACTGTTCAGAAAATCTGAAGCTAATGTATAATGGAGCTCAGGCCGGAGCATTTCACATTCCTACTGATCTTACTTAATTCTTGAAGTCAATGGGAAGTCTGGATATTCTGCATATGCTTAAGAACTCCAAGAAGAGCATCACAAGCACGCTGATATACATGCTATTAAATACAAAAAACCCAGTCATTTAGTGTAAATAAAAACACTGTAATAACCAGTTAACTACAATCATTTTTGTAAGTCAAGATTTCTTTGTTTACAGTTCAATCTTAAATAACTGATGAAGAAGTCCTTGTAAGACTACAGCTCAAACAGAAGAAATACTGCAGAAGTAGGAGAACTGTCAATGAATTTCTAAGCTGCCCATCAAGTAGTTATTACAGACTGCAAATCAACATGCCTCAGCTTAGATTCTGCTTAGTAAGATGTGTTCAACTCTCCATTCAGCCAAGCTTTATTCTCTCTACTTATTTCTTATTAATAGGAAAAGCTTGTTTTTCCCCCATCAGGTCAAGACTGAATGCACACAGGCTGTTTTTATGATTCAGAAGCATCTATCTGCTCAGAAGTAATTGAGACAGCAATGGTAGTTTGTGTAAACTTTCAAAATACCAACAAGTAATAGTCTTCAGTCATGCTATGAACTGGTATCAATATGTTCTAAAGGAGGAAGATCCATTACCAAGCAGCCCTGTATTATTTGGAAGTGACACAGCATCGGGTAAAAGTCTCATCTTTCTGACTACACTTCCTGACCTATATTAGGACAGGTCCTGCTGTTCTGTATAAGTTGAACCGGAAAAATTACCACAATGCATACCTCCAATAGGCAAAATCAGTCAAAAGATATCCTGAGGCTCCTGAAAAAAACAGTGTAGGGACAGGCTGGTGTTTTCCCTCCAAAGACTTGGTCATTCTTGATATTACATCTGTTAGAACACACTTGCAATTTTTTTTCTCTCTGGAACTGTTAGATTTGGAAACTATTAGATTTGGGATAGGATAATTTAGAAATAACTTGAAAGTATTCTACTAACTTAACAACCAAAGTTCATTTAAAGAGCAGGTCAAGCAGCCTTCACTGCATTCTTGGGTCCTTGAAAAAAAAGAAAATCAAACAAAAAACCAAACAAACAAAAAACCCAACCAAAATAAAATACAAAACAAAAAACCACACCACACCCACATTTTCCTCAATTCCTTAGAAAACCCTAGACAAACACAGTATTTCTAAATCAAAGCTTTTCTAGCAGGCTCACATAAGTTAACTTTGTTTCTAAGCAAGGGATAAGATTTCTGGTTCCATAAGAAATGACTTACAGCATGACCCTTGCTTTAACAAGGCTCTTCCACGTTATAAACACTGTGAGGGTGTTTATGACAAATGCTCTAGAAGCTGCACAAGCCACTTGTTGCTAGAACTTAAGATATTCATTATAAATTTCAATTAACTTAAGTGCAGGAAACCTTTTCTTCTTGTAATTTACCACCACTTCTACGCTTACTGGAGTGCATTTAAGAGACTCATACGTAAGAACTGGGGATACCAAATACTCCCAGGACTCTGAACTTTCACATCCTCTTGGTCTGAAATTGACAAAGAAGTAGAAATGCTCTGAACAGTGCAAATGTCTCTCATTTTGCAAGGTTTCAAGTACAATTTGAGACCAAATCAGCTTTTACAGATTGTCTGCTGATAAATTACCACCTCTCTCTGAACAGCAAAGACTGCTGGCTTGTGACATTTATTTTTAACTGATAGTTAACTTTAACTTACAGTTATATTTTAATTTATAGTTACTTAAAATTTAATTACAGTCATGTCACTCAAGGCTTTGTATGGGCTTTCTTTTTTAATGGTAGACATAAATCAGTAAAATAAATTAAGTGCCACTGACTGCTGCATAGTTATATGGCAAATTAATGAAATCTCTCAGGAATACACAGGTAATATAGGCATAAACAATACTGAATCCAACAAGTGGGGCAAATGTGCTATCAAACCTGTCACACAGCCACAAGAGAATCTAGGGGGGTACACCATGAGAGACAGCTATCTGCTTATTTTAAGTAGCAGCATACACCCTCAGTTATTAACCCACATTTTAGCAACTCCGCTGCATTTGCTGGGGCAGCTTTCTCCTCGTTTTTCACACAGTTCTTTTGACAGCTTGCCAGGCCTGTACTATGCCATCTCTTTCTATGGCCTATTCTTATCAATTAAAAATCATATTCTTTTGTACCTATTGGATAGATGCAGCTCTTGTGAAATGATGAAGATTACCATACTTTGAGCTTGTGTTTTGGAAACAGCATGTTACTCTGAGGCCTTCTGGAGGGCTTTTGACTGTAGCTTACTCCCCCTTTGTGGCTGCTATTCACAGCCCAAGTCTGTGTAAAATAACCTTTCTTTACAGGCATTCATTTAACTCCACAATGCTACTATTTACACACTAAGATCACCAAACTATATCTTAACTGAGAAGCCTTAAAGCAACCCTGAAAGCTGCAGTATACCAAGATTGTGATTCTGTAAGCAAAATTCTTTCCTCCAAGTCTCCACCAATCCAGTTCACAAGCTATGTGAAAATATACTGAATTTCAAGAGTAATATATTTCTGGAAATGCTGGTTTCCAAATAAAATGTAATGCAGCTATGCTGTCCTCTTATTGTGACCAAGGGTCTCTTTTCTGAAGACCAGGAATATTAACCCCAATGTCCTAATCCAATCCTGAAACAGATATTGCAGCTAATTTCTGACTATGTATTAGGCTAACCATTTTCAGTTTGATGAGCTTTTTTTCTTTTTTTTCCTTCCTAAAAATGTTATGTAGTCCTACTGCTCACTGTTAAACAGCTTCTGAGTTTCACTACCGAGGTGCTACATGTCAGAGGTGGATGAAGTGATCCTTTTATATCAATTAGCAATTACTGTAAAGTGCTTTGGGGTGAAATGCCACAAAGGATTAGAACTTCAAGGGAAGAATAAGCAGCAGGAGCACATGAACTCATAAATGGCATAGATCCTATTTTATGTAAATTGCCCTAGTAATAAAGAATGAGCAAAAGGTCAGATAAATACAGAAAATGACATATAAGCAGAGTAGTCTCTAAAGAGACTATTTTTTCTAGTTTTCTCAAGCACTAGTGCGTCTCTAGGCCAATAGCTCCCTCATCTGAGCATCTGTAAGATCTTGGGTTTTACCACCCTGCGAGTTAATTTTGTTCCAGGCTAACATAGTGTGAGCTCATAAAATCCATCACAGGAGAACCAAAGTCTTCCCCAAATTTGGTAGCAAAACAAAACAAATAAACCTCTCTTCCCAAGAGATGCACACATACTCCCCATACATATAGTCCCAGGAAGATCAATATTCCTGGAACAATTTTACATACAATTAATGAATCTAGGCAGTATAAAGATAAAATCTAAACTACTAATAAAGCTGAAACACACCAATAAAGTAATATAATCATACATCTTTGAGCAGCCTTGTAATTTGAGAGATTACAGTTCCACTCTAAAGAAAACTCATTTCCCATTTGTGCATTTTCGTACCATAATAAACAATCTTGCATTAGCTTTAAAAGATAAATTACAATGCTTTCTCCAAA
>NW_010338019.1:0-334 GCF_000700745.2 Antrostomus carolinensis
AATGAGGGTTTGAACATTAAAAATGAGACTTTTGGCCTTTATTGCAAAAAAACCCAGAAATTTTTAGTGCAGTCATCATCAAAATGGGGGTTTTAACCCTAAAAATGATCTTTTGGAGGCTAAAAATGAGACTTTGGGCCTTAAAAATGAGGGTTTTGCCTTTAAAAATGAGGGTTTGGGCCTTTAAAAATGAGGGATTGGACCTTAAAAATGAGATATTTGGCCCTAAAATGACCATTTGGATCATGAAATGAGAGGGTGGAGTCTAAAAATGAGAATTTAAAATTATAAATATAGATTTTCGGTGCACTCATCACTAAAATGTGGGTTTGAA
>NW_010338020.1:0-11389 GCF_000700745.2 Antrostomus carolinensis
TAATACTCTATCCTAACCAAACCCAGGACAATATTATAATAAACCATTATAATAAATGATCTAATACACCAAACTACTAAAGGCAGAGAAACACACTTTACCAATGGTTCTAAAACATATTTGATGACCCCAAAGAAATGGTGATTCTCAAGACTCTTTACAGATCATGGAGGAAACAGTGTTTTTAATGAACACAGGCTCTTTTGCATCAAGTTGGATCCCTGTCACCTTTCATCTCCCTCCAAGTGTTCTCCTTCCCCAGTTTCCAACCTTCACCCATCAAATTCCCAGTCTCCCTTCCAAAATGCATCCTTTGTTCTCAGCTCTGCTCTGTCTCTACATGTTTTTTCCCAATCTCCTTCCCAGGCAAACCTAGCTAATTCTGCTCCCATGACTCCTGTGCATCTCATTCACATTTCTCACACAATATCAGTCTCTTTTTTCCTAGTGAATCCTAGTTTGCTCTTAATTTCCCTCGGGAGCTACTAATCCTGTTATCCACTCTTCTGTATGTCAAAGTCTCCTTGCTCAAGCAATTCTGGTTTTTACTTCCTGCCTACTTGGTCACAGTCCAGTCTCTCCTCAACAATTCTCAGCCACGGCTTCACCCTCGACCAGCAGTTCTAGCTTTGCCTTTTTCCCCTCCTTTGGTCAAGCTCTCATTCCCTTTGTATGTAACTTGGGTGGCCTCTTCCTCTGTGGCACTTGGGTGCAGGCAGGGAGAGCGCTGAGAGAATGGCAGATAATAAGGTATTGTGGCCCTCCAGCTGGTCATTGGACAGCCTGAAGGGGACAAAATGTGCTGTCTCTCAGAAAGAACAGCATCTATACAGCCTGTTCAGTGAGAAGAGGATTTGTACATTTTATTTGGTAAACTTTGGGTTCTTTATTATGCACTTGCAAATAGATTTATCAAAGGTCTGTGACTTTGCCAAATTTGAGCCAATTTTCACAGGGGCAGGAGAAGACATGTCCATAGCTTAAATGCTACTCACTACCTTATCAAATTTCAAATTCCTGTTCAAAGGCCAAAAGTAGTAGAAAAGAAAAAAGTTACGAGGGTACTAAGACCAGCAGAATAGCGTATTTTCCATAGCTATGTTCCCTAAAAGAATGCAGTTTAGGAAATTTCAACCCCTAATTTTAAAATAGGCAAAGATAAGACAACAAAGAAAAGCCCTCTGACATTTGTAATGAAAATCTATTAATAAAAACAGAACTGATTTTAATACCAGGTGATGCTACAGTTCTTGCCTACAATTTGGGCTGTGTTCAAAGTGGAAATCTAGCTGAAGGATGAGTTAATATTTACATACAGAAGCCTAAGAAACCTGGGAACATAAAAGACCTGGGAAAAGAGCTTATGTGGTGTACCTAGGTATAGCCATAGCTGCTTGTGCTTAGCAGAACCAGGAAAGCCAGTTGAACTGTACATATGAGTATTTAGGGAAGCATTAGTTATCTACTTCTATCTGAAGTTTTAGTTGTGTGCTACACACAACCGCATATGAGGACTTTATTTCTAGTAAAACAGCATTTTTGTATGGACAGTGTGGCTTCAGTATAGCAAGGCTGTAGCACAAAAGTATTTGGCTGTAGGAATCTATACCATTGCTGCGATTAGTATGGTTAGGTAAGTAAGGTCATACAAGACTGTATCTTGTCTGTGTACTTTGTCTGCGAAAGAAGCAGGTAGGCTTGCTGCTAAGTGATTCTATGATTCTAAAGCTTAGCAGATTTAGGAAGATTGGGTTCAAGTCCTGGCTCAGATGCAGGCTTCCTATCTGCTGTTGTACAAGTTATTTTGGTTTCCCGTTTATAAAATGAAAGTAATACTTATCTTACAAGGTCATTGTAATGGCAAGTTAATTAAGTTTAGAGGAAGGATACTCTTGCGATTAAGGGACAGCATGGAATCTGAGTTTGCCTCCTGACTGTGGACTTTCTATAGCACCTGGCATAAGTTACATAATTATCTCTGTGCCTCAGTCCCTCTGATGTAAAATAAGGACAGTATTTCCTCCCTACACCCTTCATTTGTTTAGATTGTGAACAGAGTTGGTTGGAAAAATTCTGACATGTTTTTAATTGAGCATTTGCTGACTCATCAAAATCTAATGTTTCAATGAGAACCCTACCCAGCTTCCTGACAGCTTGCTGACCTGGTTCCTTGGCAGACATCTGGGAAGTGCCGGGAGCCGTGGCTCTCAGGGCTTCCAGGCTCATTCTTCCTTGATAGCTGGAGCTTTCAGTGTCCACAGCTGTGGGACAGCCTGCTGCGTGGGGACTCCCATTGCTTGTGGCTCTGGGGCAGTCCACCTCCAGTTCCCTGGAGCCACAATTTCACGCCTTTTTTTCTAAATAAGGGATTGTTCCCAACAGAAAGAAACCATATTCTGAAATAACACAGTCTTCCACAAAACTTTCTCTATTCAGCCCTTCAGAGCAGGACTGTCTTTTGCTTTAATGTTGGTATGTTGCGTAAGACAAGAAGCATAGCCCTCTGTTTAAGAAGTAAACCACGTAGAAAGAAGACCAACACCACAGTTACAGTTAGTCCTTTCACTGCCTCCCACAAGACTTTTGTCACAGTTTCCACTTTTGGAACACTAGAGACAGTGCTCAAGCCATTCGCCTATGGATGGGACCCTGGTGTAAGAACAGAGCTGGAAGTAGTTGGCTGATACTCACTTCACTGACGCCTTCCTGCAAAGGGCAGGTGATACCTTTACCCTGTAAAGGGAAGGTGATGTCCTTACCTGACATTGTAAAATCAAAGAAAAAGGGTAATATATATAATGTTTTAATAATATGTCTAGCATCAGCAAAACTAATCTCTGTTCATTTCCAAAGGAATAATCGGAGACATACAGCAGTCAAGGACTTCACAGAGGATGCACACACTCAAAGTCACAATTCTATGTATGTTCCCCTGCAATCTGTTAATAAATAGATGTAACAGGGTAGAGGGTTGCCCCCTACTTGGCTATAGGCCATCTTTATCTCTGTATCCTGCAAATAACTACTTAAGAAAAGAAAAAAAAAAGCAGTTTATGCAGAGATACTTGCATTAAAACAACCATCTCAATGCTCAAAGGCACTGACAGCGAAATTGCCAGGCCCAAAATGTCTGTTGGTGACATTAGTAATGACTCTGTCTTGACACAAAAGCACAGAAATGTCAAACTGAGACATCTGAAGAGATTATCAGCTTCAGTTCCCTTGCAGTAAGAAAGGCTCAAACATTCCTAGTTAGTCTTTTACATCTTTTATGAAGGTTATTACCAGACTTCTTCTCTCTAGTCTCTTCAGTCTTCTTTATCCTGGAGCAAACAAATCTAATTTATTAAATCTTTTATTTCTATACCACAGTTTCTAAGTATCTTTTCATATTACTTGGGTTTTTTGTTTTTGTTTTTTTTTCTTGACTCTCCCTGTTTTGTAAACTTCTTAAAACCCAAATTTGAAAACCTCCCCTAAACAGAACAGAACAGAACAGAATAATTATTTCATGTTTAAAAAATGCTTTTGCTTGGAGAGATAAAAACCAAGCAGTCAGAAAGGGAGAATCAAAATGATAAACCATGGGTGAACACCCAAGACCACTGTTACTCTACCTGAGAAGACATTCTGAAAGGAACAGTATGTTAAAAAAACCAAACAACAACCAACCAACCAAAAACCCCCCCCAAAAAAACCCAAAACCAAGAAAAGAAAGAGCAGTGTTGGTTCTCTCAAAGGTGGCTGCAGTATAAGGGAGGACAATCTCCCAGGTATACTGTGGGCTGTAAAACTGGGGACATAATATGCCATAGACCTATTCTTTTTGAAATACACCTAGCTCTTCCTCTCAGGCATAATAATTTCAAGTATCTGTTCAAGTTCTGGAGAAGAGAAGTTAGAAATATAGCTGGGAATCAACATCACAGACTGCAGAAATTATGTCCTTTCTCCACAGAGGCCTGCAGGGAGCTGCCACACTGGTACAACAGGGATTGCTAATATAATACAGAGTAAATGCAAATAAGTTCTCCAGTTCTACTTTGGGCACTATAAAATTTCTTCATTTCTCATTAACCTACTTGAAATGCCTGATGGCAGAATTTATTGACTTTTTAAATTACTGCTCATCTACCAGCAGTGCTTTTACGGTCTACTGAGGGTAGGCAGCATGTGCTGCGTGCATGAAGAAAGCAGGTAACATTGATTCTGCAGCTTGCAAGATTTCAATAATATCAATACTTGGTGCTATATTTAGGAAGGGCATTCTGAACAGTCTTTTAGTCTGACTTCACAGGAGTTTAAAATCTACTTTTGATGTAAAAAATTATTAAAGAGACTAAAGTTGCTGTAAAAGGATAAAATGCAAATTGCATTTGGCAGCAGTAGTTCACGCCAGACAAACTTGGTTTCTTTCTTTAATAAGGGAACTGAAAAAAAATGCAATAAAGTTGTCAGCTTCTGTAGAGGACCTGATACAGGGCCAAATGGAAAATTATGAATTAAGGTGGAGAACCTGAAGATTAGTGTTAGAACTGTAGGCAAGGTGAGAAACTGGCTAAAGAGAAAAGACAAGTAGTTTGAAAGAAGAGTGATTCCAAGACTGGTCTTGAGCCTGATACTGTTAAATGTTTTCTGTAATAACTTTGCCACCAAAAGTAGGTCTGTGCTACTGTTATTTCCTAATGGTACAAAGCTGAGTAGCTGAGTAAGGACAGAGAAGGTAGGAACACCTGCCCGTAACGGCCATGGCCCATCAGACTAGTGCCTGCTGGTCCATGTGTGGACACAATGAAATGATTATCAAACCCATGGCCCTATTTCAAGAGAAATAAAGTTATCATTCCTGTTTTTCTAAGTTCCTTACCTTGTTCATTGACATGGCTGACACTTAAGCTACAGGCAGGGTTTCCAGAAACATGGCTGAGGGAAAGCTGCAGAAAATTAACCTTACTTATGTTTTCATCTGTTACCTGCTTTGCCAGTTCTTTTTCTAATTATTTCATAACCATACTGATTCCTACATTAATATATTAGTTTATAATTATATAAGTTTATATAGTGGAACTCTTTTTGGCTGCACAATTACATTTGTGAAAATTACCTCAACGCCCCTTTCCTAATCCTGTGGTGATGTATTATTGCAATTGAACTTTGAGCTTCACTTCTAGCAGAAGATGCCGGTGCACTCACTTAACGAGTGTGCATATTTTCCTATCTGAACTAACAAGCAAGGTCGCTGTAACCTTGCTAGGATAGTAAAGCATTTTTTTTTTAATCAGCAGAATGATAATACATTTCTTGTGGATCAAATAAATTCCTTAAACTTACGTACTTCCCAGTGCAGCTCTGTAAAGGCAAAACACCAAAGGTTAACAGGGTAGATGAGAACTGGAGAAATGGAAGTGGGATTAAAGGTAATTGTGCAAAATGCAAGTCGATGAGCTGAAGGATTAATACTAGGTAATGCTGTTAGATGATAGAAGCTTATCTCTTGGAAATGAGAGCTTCCCAACAGGTGTAGAGAGGCCACAAAGCCCAAGTAGTTTTAAGAGGGAGCTTGATAACTTTAAAAATGGATTATATGACATTGTCCTGAGATAGCAGATGACTGGGAGGTGATGACCCAGGTAGGGCTTTCCTAGTCTGTGTTCCTTTTTTGGTGGTGGTGCTGCTGGGGCAAGAACCAGCTGTCTCTGGTAGGATGGAGAGGTGCATATGCGAAGCTGTGAATTACCTTAGTGAATATGTTTCACATGTTTTTCTAAAGGACTGAGGACTACTCAAAACCACAAAGAAACCAAGTTTTCAGATATATGCAAAAGAAAAGGTTTCCAGTCTCATCAGTTAAGTCTACGTTGTTCTTGTGACCCATGCCAAGGAGAGGATCTTGGTCCCTAGGCCAAACTGTGTGGGAAAGCAAATTTGGTGTGGTGCTGCCTACAGGAATGCTGAGTAGGCAGTGGGAGAAGGGTGTTCTGCATCTGTATGGGGTTGTGTTGTGTACATGAAAAGGTTTTTCTAAATCAAGTTTTTGCAGAATCAGGCTCTCCCTAGGTATGAGGGGTAGTCAGATCAAAGCGTTTTTTTCCAGAGATTCAGAAGTTGTTGGAAAATGTCTGGCTGATAACTAAAGGAACAAAATGTCTGAGTCACAGGAATGGGATTTGTATGTGGCACATCTATGAGCTCTTAAAAAACCCAGAAACATACTCTCCCAATTACTTGGGACAAAAACAGGAGAAAGAACTCATGGATCATTTTCAGAACTAGAAAATCCTCAGATTATGCAGGCAGAACAGTAGGATTAAGATTTGGTTTCTGAAGTATAACTACCATTTATCCAAATTTATCGCAGGACATTTGCTAGTGGGCTAAAGCAGCCAATTACAGTATCAACAAAAATATACACATGAGATTTCCTGTTTTATAAAACATTTTTTGTTGTAAAAAATAAGAGACAGTATTAAATTAATAGATATTTTAAGCCAGGTATTTATTTCCATATGAATCCACCTTATTTTAGTCAAGCAATCATTTAAACAACTTGTGTGTCCTTTTAAAGTAAAAATCAAGATATTCTGCCCCGAAACTGAGGAATACCATTATTCTCATTACTCTCCCATTTGAAAGTGAATAATATTATACATCCCTTTTACAGACAGACTTTTTAGGAGAATATATTGTCTAACATTCACAAATGTAAAACGTTTAAATGAAGAAAAGAATGAATGGAATTCCTTTCACACAATTATAGCACCATAATTAAAGACAGAATATATATTAATCATTTCCTTTAAAACCAAAAAGGAACTTTGAAATCCCACAGGTCATTAAGTTGGCAACTCATTAAAAACAAGACATTTCCCATGCAGCAGCACAAGTGTACTCCTTAGTTTCACAGAACTCAGTCCTGTAAAACTAAAGTTAGATTCATAAGAAGAAAACTGGCTATAAAAGTGCTGATTACAGTTAAATTTCCATCCTTCTCTTTTAATAAGGATATAGGTATATGAGCAGATAATTTCCAAAATGTTTCATCAGTCAGTACTAGCACAGCAGATAAGTAGCGTTCATCCAACTTTGCTTTGAAAATATGAAGGAAGAAACAAGTATTATCAGATCATGTAATATCACATTTCCAGCTGAAGAGATACATTTCCAGTGTTATTTTGGGATTTCTTCTTCTCTGTCACTGCAAGGAATAGTGTCATCGTAATTTACCAGAGTCTTGAAACCTTACTCAGAAACCCTTTTCTCATGGGAACTTGTTTAGGGAATCTCCAAAGTCCTATTTATTTCGGTGTAGAGAGCCTCCGTGGTTACACTACCTACGAGAAAATTACAAAGGCTATTAATGTATTGTTGGCCAAATCCCAGGTACAGTCAGGAAGACATTTCTACTTGTTCATGTGATTGCAGGAATTTGTGTCAGTGATGGCCTTTTCTCGGATGTGTTTGGCTTCGGTCATAGACAACAATGGAGAATTGAACTAGATGTTCACTGAGTTATTCTGGGATTTTTCCTTATAGGCAATTACATAGAGACAATCATTTTAATCGGGATTTCATTAGAAGTACTGTGACGTGCTCTGATTGTATTCACACTGGGTAGGAATGTCCCTTTTCCCCTCCATTGAGTTGAAGCTCTGAGTGCACAGCTCAGAGGGGAAGGGGCTGTGGGAAGTGATAACATTTGCTGTAGCTCAATTATTATTAGTCCTCCCCTGCCACCAACACTGTGAGTTGGGTGGCAGGGATGTGGTGGGCAGAGTAAATGTACTGAAAAAATGTAGACAGAGCAAACTTTCCATGGGGTTTGTGAAGCTGGATAGATCATCTTGTCAGCCACCGTGCTAACTGACAAGGCTCACCTCGCTTCCCTGCCCAGTGTACCCAGTCTAGCAGGTTTAAAGGACTTTGCAGCTCCAGGGCAGAGCACATCCCTCTTCCACAGTCTTTCATGGAGGCTTTCTCACTGCCAGGATGAAGCAATACAAACCTCCAAGAAATCGAGTTAATTTTCCCCACCCAGTTTTCAATGGCAGGCTTGCCATTTAGGAAAAGGGACACTCAGTATCTCATTGATTGTGGCTGGTAGAAACTCTCATGACAGTCCTTCACAGTCTAGCACTGAGGCTTCTGATCAGCAAATTGATCCATCTCAATGTGCCCATGCTGGATTGAGTTCCCTGCAGAGGAGGTGGTGTGACCACCCTTTTTGGCGACTGCTTTCCTTATACTGCAATTTCACAGTATAGCTAACTTGGGTATGGAGTGGGCCCACTCCCCGCAGCCCTGTGCTCACACACTGCTTCCCTGAGGTGGGATTTAGATGTCATGGGACCACAAATTGAATCTCATCAAGCAGATGCCTCCACAGCACACTAACCCACTGAAACAAGAAACAAAGGGTAATCATTCTTCCAAATCGGCAAACTGATCCATCTCAATGTGCCCATGCTGGATTGGGTTCCCAATCCAATGCGGAGGAGGTGGTGTGACCACCCTTTTTGGCGACAGTCAGCAATCACACCAACTTAGTGGAATCTCGCTGCTCTGAAGAGGTTTCCTTTGAAGAGGGAAGAGGTTTAGGTTCCTTTCCACTTGCTGCAGATTTTCCAGGGAGGCTGGTGTTCATGTTCCCATGTTACTGAAATCATCAGCAAAAGCCGCATTGGTGCCAATGGGTGAGAATTTGAGTTCGCAGACAGCATTTCTTGTAACACAGATGAATGAGGAAGAAGTAACTGACCTTCCACCCTCAGAGTGGGAAACAGAGGAGAGTGAGATGTGACAGAAACAGTTATAAATTAAATGCACTTTTGAAAAAAGACTTTTGAAAAAAGACTATGAAATTGCTGGGTTTTCACCTCGACTATATTATGAAATCTTTGACAGTGGCTATCGTGGAGTGTGAATCATGGAGATTCTCCCTGAATTGAGGGAAATTTGTATTCTGTCAGTTTGCTATCACCCAGATACATTTTCCTTGCTCCATTTTGCCAATTTGAGTTTCCTTTTTGCATTCAGACAAAGATTTCTTTCTCTCTAAACATTGCTTTTACTTCCTTAGGAACATTGCCAAGCTTGTGCCCTTTTTTATTCTTTGCAGCTAGACTGGAGCTTTTAATTCATGATATTTAAATAACATTTCAGCTTGATCATTTAACTCTTCCCTAGCTCAGCTTACTTCCACATTCAGCTGCATAGTAGAGCTTACCTAGAATAGTGTTGAGGCTTAAAGCTTGAACCAGGCCCTTTCAGCATATTATTTCTGTTTGGAAAACATGCATTTGGCTTTGGGTTCTGTAAGAACTTGCTCCATGCCAAATGGGAACAGCATTTTGAGTTGAATCCATTACAGTGAATTGCATTATACCCTCCAGAGATAGGGACATGCAAAAGAAAAACACTGCACAGAAGGGAGGTGAATGAAATTGCCTGTTCAGAGGCCATAGCTTATACTATGACTATTTAAATGAATGCTTACTAGTAAAGGAGTTCCATTTGAAAAACAAGGTTGGAAAGAAAAGGAATTGGGCCGAGGAGCATGAGTGCTTACAGAGTACTTTGTGACAGTCAGACAGAAACTATAACATTAAAAAAACCCCAAAACATAAATTTCAGGGATTATCCCATGTAAATACAAGTGCAACATACTGCTTGGTGCATTCTCAGTGCTCTTTCCAAGGAGGGAAGAGTGCTGTGTGTCAAAGTTGTAGTTATTTCTCTAGCTTTGTTTGGGGCTTATGTTCCTTTTGTCATAACAGCAGAATCATTTTACTGCTCTGCTGGTATATTCATCTAAATTCTGATTCAGAAATACCCTGAGTGAGAACATGTGCTAGCTTCTACCTACTTTCCCTGATCAAGATATCAGGGTTGTTTTTTATCATTAGTCATGGAGCCATGGCTTCACTTTTCTCACAGTTAGCTAATAGAGGTAATCTGTGATGAGTAGAGTGTTTTTAAGTGGACTACACAGCACTCACTGATTGGATGATTTCTTTTTGGTTGATCAGCTGTGACACAAAGGTTTGTTACGTTCCCACATTCTTTCTGCAATAGATTAGAGAAAAAAATATCCAGTTCCCTCCACAATGTGCAACTACCAAAGTCTTCAACAATGCAGTGAGAGGTGGCCATGCAGAGAGCTCTCTGTTCCCATGCACAATCAGATCTTCTCTGTTATGAGGATTTTTCCATTATGTCAACAACTTTTTTACCTGGACCAGCTAAAATTGCGTCAATTTAAAGAGGAGGTACTTTTGAAGTGAGCTTCGTTCAGTGCTTGAGTGCTTAACTGGGTGCAGAGTTTGCATACCATGTAACAAATCAGCAAACAGGCTGGGGTAGTGTTACTTGTGGAAGCTTTGTCTCTTCCTAAGTCATCAGGATCTTGGGTTTGCTGGCATCACAGACAATTTGCATTCATTTTGTACACAACTTTGCCACTGCATAGATACACATTTTAAACTGTTTTGATTTAAAGCATCAAAAGAAAGCAAGTTTGAATTCTTGGAGGCATCTCAGCTTGGCTAAACCATTTCACTGTGCTCTTAGTCTTAACCATCACACACTTCACACCTTACACTGTGGAGGTTCTCTGAGTTGCTGGAGTCCTGTGGGGTTAGGACTTTCTCTTCTCATGCTCCTTGTTTGCAGAAGTCATTGCCATCTAATATTAGGAACTCAACATCCCTGCCAGTTCTTAGGCCTAATTTTAAAAAAGGTTGTTTTGAATCTGGTCTTTCACTACTGCTCATCTAGATTTTTATACACATGTAAGCCGTGCATTAAAACGGTCTCAGCAAAGTGCTCTATAATTTAGGAAGATATAATGGCATAACAAGATTTTGTTTCCACACAAGTGTTTTTCAGGGCCCCTCAGAATAAATGGTCTGAGTCTCTAGACTGAGAAACCCAGTTTTTCTATGGTGTACACTGCCAAAATTTTTTGTGTTAAGCCATTCCCTGTAGCTGAAACTTGCAAATATCGGTTCTTTAGGAGATACATGATCTGCTGTCACTGAGTAAATAATTTATCATCCTTTGTAGTGATAAATTCCAGTCTTTTCTAATCATCCACTTAAATATCTTTACATCAAGGGTAAAACAGATATCAAGGGTTTTAGAGCTTTGTAAGTGAAACGCCTGTGGTGACTCAAGGCAAGATAAAAAAAGGCAACATGGAGGAAACTGAGGACAGAATGGCCGAAGGACAGAATCTGCCATGAGCTCAAGTTTGGGGTTTTGTTCCTTTTCTTCGGAACATTCGCTCTGAGCTGCAGCCGGACCCGCTTTCCCGCTCGTAGCTCGTTTCAGAACCACGTTACCCTTCCCGATAGGGGAGTCCCTGCTCCTTTTCGCCGTCTTCCGGCGCGCC
>NW_010338021.1:0-1227 GCF_000700745.2 Antrostomus carolinensis
ACACATACAATTACCATAACTCATCCACATAATTAATAAAATTTCAAAACCCAAATAACACACTTTTTTACACTCAATTAACAAAACTAATGCCACCAATTACCATACTTTACATACCTAATTACAACACCTCTAACACATAATTAACATAACAAACACATCAAATTAACAGAACATATACAAAAAATTAACATAAATTATAGACACAACTAAACATAATTTAAACACAAATTAACAAAATTTCAGAAAAAATTAACAAAATTTATACATCTAATTAACATCACTTATGCAAAACAAAAACATAACTTATGCATGTAATTAACATATATTATACACAAAACCAACATAACTAAAAACGCTAATTAACATACTTTACACACCAAATTAACATAATTTATGTACATAAACAACATAATCTATGCATCTAAGTAACATAATCTATGCACATAAACAAAATAACATATGCACCTTCTTAATATTATTTACCCACCTAATTACCACAACATTCACACCTAATTAACACATTCAGCAGACAAAATTACCACATTTCAATGACCTACTCACCATACTTTACACATCTAATTACCACATGTAATGCATATAATTAACATAATTTATGCAACTACAAAAAAAAACCAGTTTCCAACACCTAATTAACATAATTTATGCACCTAATTACCAGGATCTATACACCTAATTAACACATTCTACACACAAAATTAACATAATATATGCATCTACTTAACATAATTTATGCACCTAATTACCAGGATCTATACACCTAATTAACACATTCTACACACAAAATTAACATAATATATGCATCTACTTAACATAATTTATGCACCTAATTACCAGGATCTATACACCTAATTAACACATTCTACACACAAAATTAACATAATATATGCATCTACTTAACATAATTTATGCACCTAATTACCAGGATCTATACACCTAATTAACACATTCTACACACAAAATTAACATAATATATGCATCTACTTAACATAATTTATGCAACTCAATAAAACACTTTCCCACACCTAATTAACATAATTTGTGAACCTCAATAACATAATTAACACACATTAGGGTTACTCATTACAGATAATCATTAGGGTTAATGTTAGTCATTAAGGTTTAGGGGTTAGGGGTTACAGATTAGGGGTTCGGGGTTACAGGTTAATGGTTCAGGTTACAGTTAGGGTTACGGTTAGGGTTAGG
>NW_010338022.1:0-5866 GCF_000700745.2 Antrostomus carolinensis
TTTTTAAATTATTTTAAATTTTTAAAAATTATTTTTAAATTATTTAAATTTTTTTAATTTAAAAAAAATAATTTTTAAAAAATTTTTTTAAATTTTTATCTCATTTTTCCAGGCTTTAAAATACGCTTTTCAAACCAACGACCGGCTTTGCTTCGTCATGGAATACGCCAACGGCGGAGAGGTGAGAATTTCACACCTGAAATCACAGAATTTCAAAATTTTTAAAAATTATTTTTAAATTATTTAAATTTTTTTAATTTAAAAAAAATAATTTTTAAAAAATTTTTTTAAATTTTTATCTCATTTTTCCAGGCTTTAAAATACGCTTTTCAAACCAACGACCGGCTTTGCTTCGTCATGGAATACGCCAACGGCGGAGAGGTGAGAATTTCACACCTGAAATCACAGAATTTCACACCTGAAATCACCATTTTTTCATGATTTATTAACAAATAACAGAAATAATCCATTTTTCAACATTTATTATTCCACAATTTCCTCAAAAAAAAGGTAGTTTTGGGAGATTTTCCTGCCTCTTTGCTCATTTTCCTCAGGGATGAAGCGTCTCCTCATCATCACCCGACACGGTGACACCCAAATTGCACTGATTTTTGGAGATTTTGGGGTTTTTTGAGCATTTTTAACCAATAATTCTCTTTTTTAACTCATTTTCTTCCCCTTTGAAGCTGTTTTTCCCCCTCTCAAGAGAACGTGTCTTCACGGAGCACCAATCCCGGTTCTACGGCGCCAAAATCATCTCATTGTTGGGATTAACCCAAATTTCACTGGTTTTGGGGGGTTTTTTGGGAGGTTTTTGGGGGTTTTTTTTGGTTTTTAGCATTTTTAACCAATAATTCTCTTTTTTTACTTATTTTCTTTCCCTCTCAAGCTGTTTTTCCACCTCTCAAGAGAACGTGTCTTCACGGAGGACCGAGCCCGGTTCTACGGCGCCGAGATCGTCTCGGCGTTGGAATATCTCCACTCCCGGGACGTCGTCTACAGGGACATCAAGGTACCGACCCCCCAATGTCCCAAAATCGGTGGTTTTGGGGTGAAAAATCCCTCCCAGGTCCCCCCAAAAAATCACCCCCAGGGTCTTTGGAAGAGTTTGAGTTGAGAGGAGCCAAGTTTTTCCGCTCCAGGTCGTTGTGGGGCCCAAGATCTTAAAAAAAAACCCAAAACTTCAAAAAAAAATCCCCCAAATCTTCAAAAAACCCCAAAATATTCCAAAAAAATCCCCCAAATCTTCAAAAAACCCCAAAATATTCCAAAAAAATCCCCCAAATCTTCCAAAAAACCTGCCAAATCTTCAAAAAAAAAAACCCCAAATCTTCAAAGAAAACCCCCAAAATCTTAAGAAAACGCCAAAACTTCAAAAAAAATTCCCAAAACTTAAAAAACCCCAAAATCTTCCAAAAAAACCCCAAAATCTTCCAAAAAAACCCAAAATCTTCCAAAAAAACCCCAAAATCTTCCAAAAAAACCCAAAATCTTCCCAAAAAAAACCCAAAATCTTCCCAAAAAAACCCCAAAATCTTCCCAAAAAAACCCCAAAATCTTCCAAAAAACCCCAAAACTTCAAAAAAAAAAATCCCAAACTTCAAAAAACCCCTAAAATCTTCCAAAAAACCCTCAAATCTTAAAAAAAACCTAAAGTCTTCCCAAAAATCCCCAAATCTTAAAAAAAAATCCCAAAATCTTTTAAGAAACCCCAAAAATCTTCAAAAAATCCCAAAATCTTCCAAAAAAAAAACCCCAAATTTTTAAAAAAACCCCAAAATTCTTCCAAAAAAACCCCAAAATCTTAAAAAAAATCCCAAAATCTTAAAAAAAACCCAAAACATCTTGAAAAAAATCCCAAAAATCTTCCAAAAAAATCCCAAAAATCTTCAGAAAAAAAACCCCAAAATCTTGAAAAAAAAAAACCCAAAAATCTTTAAAAAATTTCCTCAAAATCTTCGAAAAAATCCCAAATCCCAAAATATTAAAAAAAATCCCAAAATCTTCAAAAAAACCCCCAAAAAATCTTAAAAAAAACCCAAAAATCTTCCAAAAAACCCCCCAAAAATCTTAAAAAAAAATCCCAAATCCCAAAATCTTAAAAAAAATCCCCAAATCTTCCAAAAAAATCCCAAAACTTCAAAAAAACTTTAAAAAAACTCCAAAAAAAATCCAAAAATTCCGAAAAAATAAAAAAAATCATAAAAAATAAAAAAAAAAAAAACGAGAAAAAAAATTGAAAAAAAAAAAACAAAAATCTTTAAAAAATCCCCAAAATCTTCAAAATAACCCCAAAAATCTTCAAAAAAAACCCCCCAAATTAAAAAAAAAAATGACAAAAATTTCCAAAAATCCCAAAATCTTAAAAAACCCACCAAAAATCTTCTCAAAAAAACCCCAAAATTTTTTTTAAAAACCCAAAATTTTCAAAAAAAAAACCAAAATTTTTTTAAAAAAACAAAAATTTTCAAAAAACCCCCAATCCAATTTTTTTTTCCCAAATTTCCCATTTTTTTCCTCTTTCCCAGCTGGAGAATCTGATGCTGGACAAGGACGGTCACATCAAGATCACGGACTTTGGGCTCTGCAAGGAGGGGATCACGGACGGTGCCACCATGAGGACCTTCTGCGGGACCCCCGAGTACCTGGCCCCCGAGGTACCTCTGACCCCAGAAACGAGGTGTTCCTCCAAAAATCTGCTGCTGGGGAGGTTCCTCCCCAAATCCCAAGATGGTGGTGGGTCAATGGGGGCTTTTCCAAGCTCTTGGGTGGCAGGAGTGGTGGCATCTACCATGGGTTCCTCTTGGGTCTCAAGAGTGGTGGCATCTAGGATGGGTTCCTCATGGGGTGGTTGTATCTAGGATGGGTTGAGCTTGAGGTGGTTGTATCTACAATGGGTTCCTCTTGGGTCTCAAGAGTGGTGGCATCTACCATGGGTTCCTCTTGGGTCTCAAGAGTGGTGGCATCTACCATGGGTTCCTCTTGGGGTGGTGGCATCTAGGATGGGTTTCTCTTGGGGTGGTTGTATCTGGGATGGGTTCCTCTTGGAGTGGTTGTATCTGGGATGGGTTGAGCTTGAGGTGGTTGTATGTACAGTGGGTTCCTCTTGGGTATCAAGAGTGGTGGCATCTACGATGGGTTCCTCTTAGGTTGGTTGTATCCAGGATGGGTTGAGCTTGGGGTGGTTGTATCTACAATGAGTTGAGCTTGAGGTGGTTCCTCTTGAGGTGGTTGTGTCTAGGATGGGTTCCTCTTGGGTTTCAAGAGTGGTGGCATCTATGATGGGTTCTTCTTGAGGTGGTTGTATCTACAATGGGTTCCTCTTGGGGTGGTTGTATCTACAATGAGTTGAGCTTGAGGTGGTTCCTCTTGGGGTGGTGGCATCTAGGATGGGTTCCTCTTGGATCTCAAGAGTGGTTGTATCAAGGATGGGTTCCTCTTTGGTTGTATCTCAGGTGGGTTCCCCTCCTCCATCTCCACATTGTTTCCTGGTTCTCCACCTTCACCCATCACTCTCCTCTCCCATCTTCTCCTACCTCAGGTCTTGGAGGACAACGACTACGGCCGCGCCGTGGACTGGTGGGGTTTGGGGGTCGTCATGTACGAGATGATGTGCGGTCGCCTCCCCTTCTACAACCAGGACCACGAACGTCTCTTTGAGTTGATCCTGATGGAGGAGATCCGGTTCCCTCGGACCCTCAGCCCCGAGGCCAAGTCCTTGTTGGCCGGGTTGTTGAAGAAGGACCCCAAACAAAGGTGAGGTTCCTCCAAAGATGGATGGAGAAGACAACCAAGATGATACCAACAGGTTCTTCAAGATGGTGTCACCTTGAAGGGTTGATGGTTGAGGTGTCACCTCAGGGGTTGATGGTTGGGTGTCACCTGAAGGGTTTGGTCACCTGAAGGGTTGATGGTTGGGTCTCCTTGGTCACCAAGCCACCTTCTTCTCCTACAACCTCATTTTCTTGTCCACGTCATTGTTGGGTGTCACCTGAGGGGTTTGGTGTCACCTTGAAGGGTTGGTGGTTGGGTGTCACCTCAGGGGTTTGGTGTCACCTGAAGGGTTGGTGGTTGAGGTGTCACCTCAGGGGTTGATGGTTGGGTGTCACCTGAAGGGTTTGGTGACATCTGAAGGGTTGGTGGATGGGTGTCACCTCAGGGGTTGGTGTCATGTGAAGGGTTGATGGTTGGATGTCACCTGAAGGGTTTGGTCACCTGAAGGGTTGATGGTTGAGGTGTCACCTCAGGGGTTTGGTGTCACCTGAAGGGTTGATGGTTGGGTCTCCTTGGTCAACAAACCACCTTCTTCTCCTACAACCTCATTTTCTTGTCCATGTCATTGTTGGGTGTCACCTGAGGGGTTTAGTGTCACCTGTAGGGTTGGTGGTTGAGTGTCACCTGAAGGGTTTGGTCGTTGGGTGTCACCTCAGGATCTGGTGTTGGGTGTCACCTGAAGGGTTGGTGGTCACCTGAAGGACTTATGGTTGGGTGTCACCTGAAGGGTTTGGTGACATCTGAAGGGTTGGTGGTTGGGTGTCACCTCAGGGGTTGGTGGTTGGTGTCACCTGAAGGGTTGATGGTTGGGTGTCACCTGAAGGGTTGATGGTTCGGTGTCACCTCAGGGGTTGGTGGTTGGTGTCACCTTGAAGGGTTGATGATGGTTGAGGTGTCTCTATCTCCCCGTAGACTCGGTGGAGGTCCCAGCGACGCCAAGGAGGTGATGGAACATCGTTTCTTCACCCCCATCAACTGGCAGGACGTGGTTCAGAAGAAGGTAGGAAGGGTTGGGAGAAGTTCCAAGGGGCCAGGTGGACACCTCAACCAGGTGGACACCTCAACCAGGTGGACACCTCAACCAGGTGGTTTCTCCTCTTCTCCATCAGCTGGTCCCACCATTCAAACCTCAAGTGACGTCCGAGATCGACACTCGATATTTCGACGACGAGTTCACGGCTCAGTCCATCACCATCACCCCCCCCGATCGCTGTGAGTGCCACGGCCACCCCCACCTGGGACCTTCTCCTGGGTCACCAGCCCACCACCACCTTCTTCTCCTACAACCTCATTTTCTTGTCCACATCATTGTTGGGTGTCACCTGAGGGGTTTGGTGTCACGTGAAGGGTTGGGTGTCACCTACCTGAAGGGGTTGGTGTCACCTCAGGGGTTGGTGTCACCTGAGGGGTTGATGGTTGGGTGTCACCTCAAGGGTTTTATGGTTGTGTGGCGCCTTAAGGGTTTGGTGTCACCTGAAGGGTTGATGGTTGGGTGTCACCTCAAGGGTTTGGTGTCACCTGAAGGGTTGATGGTTGGGTGTCACCTCAAGGGTTTGGTGTCACCTGAAGGGTTGATGGTTGGTGTAACCTGAGGGGGTTGGTGTCACCTCAGGGGTTGGTGGTTGGGTGTCACTTGAAGGGGTTGGTGTCACCTGAAAGGTTGATGGTTGGTGTCACCTCAGGGGTTTGGTGTCACCTGAAGGGTCGATGGTTGGTGTAACCTGAGGGGTTGATGGTTGGGTGTCACCTCAAGGGTTTGGTGTCCCCTGAAGGGTTGATGGTTGGGTGTCACCTCAGGGGTTGGTGTCACCTGAGGGGTTGATGGTTGGGTGTCACCTCAAGGGTTTGGTGTCCCCTCAGGGCTTGGTGGTCACCCCAACTCCCATCCCACCAACATCTCCCTCAGCTTCCCCCCAACTCCCATCTTGGGGGGGGGGTTTTTTGGGGTGTTTTTACCAGATGACAACGTGGACTCGCTGGAGAACGACCAACGGACGCACTTCCCCCAGTTCTCCTACTCGGCCAGTATCCGGGAGTAACTGGGACCAGTAGCTCCGGCCCTGGAGGAGGAGGAGGAGGAGGAAGAGGAGGA
>NW_010338023.1:0-201 GCF_000700745.2 Antrostomus carolinensis
CCATCCAACCAGACCTTGAATGTTTCCAGGGGTTGGGCTTCTATTACTTCTCTGGCCAACCTGTTCCAGTGTTTCACCACCTTCATTGTAAAAAATTTCTTCCTTACATCTAGTCTGAATCCACCCTCCTTTAGTTTAAAACCATCACCCCTTGTCCTATTGCTACAGGCCCTGCTAAAAAGTCTGTCCCCTTCTTACAGG
>NW_010338023.1:239-5186 GCF_000700745.2 Antrostomus carolinensis
GAACCTTCTCTGCTCCAGGCTGAACAACTCCACTCTCTCAGCCTTTCCTCATTGGAGTGTTGCTCCATCTCTCTGATCACTTTTGCAGTCCTTTTCTCAACCAGCTCCAAGAGGTCCAGATCTTTCTTGTGCTGAGGACTCCAGAGCTGGATGCAGTACTGCAGGTGGGGTCTCACCAGAGCAGAATAGAGGGGCAGAATCACCTCCCTCCATCTGCTGGCCATGCTTCCTTTGGTGCAGCCCAGGATACAGTTGGCTTTTTGAATTGTGAGTGCACACTGCTGGCTCATGTCCAGCTTTTCATCCACCAGTACCTACCCCCAAGTCTTTCTTCTCAGGGCTGCTTTCAATCCCTTCATCCCTCAGGCTATACTGACACCAGGGGTTGCCCCGGCCTAGGTGTCCAGGTCCCTCTGGATGTCATCTTGTCCCTCAGATGTGTCAACGGCACTGCTCGGCTTGGTGTTTTCTGCAGACTTGGTGAGGATGCACTCTATCCCACTACATCATTGATGAAGATATGCAACAGTTCCTGCCCCAGTACAGGCCCCTGGGGAACACCACTCATCACTGATCTCCATCTGGTTTTGTACTTACTCCCCCCCTCACCTGGTGAGATGGGAAGAGAAACACAACAAAGATGTCAGGTATCAAAATGAGGATGGGGACAGCTCACTCACCAATTATGGTCACAGGCAAAACAGACTCAACTTGGGGAAGAAAAATAAATTTAATTTTTTGCTAATAATTGGTGTAAGACAGTGAGACATAACTACCACACCTTACAACACCTTCCCCCCACCCCTCCCTTCTTCCTGGGCTCAAATCACTCACAATTTCTCTACTTTCTCCCCCGAGAAGCACAGGGGATAGGGAATAAGGGTTGCAGTCAGGGCATGAGATCCCTCCCTCGGGCTACATGTGTCCAGGAACAAAGTGTTCCAACGCGGCATTTCCATGGAGTCATGGGCCTTTTTAGGCACAGCTCCCACCTCTGGTATGGGGATGTCCACAGGCTGCAGATGGGTCTCCAGTCCAGTGAACTTCCTCCCCCAACTTTGATGGTTTCCCCTCCAGGTTCTGGGCATCTTCTTACTCATCAAATGAGCACTCAAAGTCACAACTGCCCACAGCCACAGCTTTCTGTTCCAGCATGTTTTTTTTCTATTGCCAATTGGCTCAGCCTGGACTGGAGGTGGGTCCACCTTGGAGCCAGGGGAGCTTCAAGAAGCTTCTCACAAGGGCCATCAATGTAGCCCCTTCTCACTCCCAAAAACAGCACCCCCTTCCTCCCCCTAACCCAACACAACTAGCCAGGGCCAGTGAGCACATTAAAGCCAGTCTGCATGTAATGTTACCAGGCTACAGTAGCAGTTAATTAACTTGAAAAGTGTCTTTTTTCCACATCCAGGTTGTTTTTAATTGGATTGATTCTTGGTTGTGGAGGTATCCTGACTGGATGTTACCCATCTAATCATGGTGGTCAGACAGAAGTGCCCCTTTCAGTAGTGACCATTTTTCCTCCCTGTATTCCCTGATAGAGGACCTGGCCTTTATTGTGTACTTCATATTCAGCCTTAGTAGGAGAAGAGAGATGGGAAAATATATCACACTCAATTCTTTTCCCACAGGAACTAAATTTCTCACTTCAGATGTTCCATGGGATTTCACTAGGAGGGGAATCACCAGAAGAACCAATAAATTTACATCCCAGGGATGTGGATCCTGCTCTAAAACCCTATGAAAACAGCCACCTCATCTCTGCTGTGGAGGATGGTGTCACACATTGTATTACAGTACCAGGAGGGAAGGAAGGGCATGGGCTCGGTTGTCCATTAGTATGGTAGAGCTAAGGGTTTCCCACTGCTTGAATGTCACTGACCTCCCTTCACACAACACAGGTGGTGCAAGAACTTCTTCACTGAATTTCTGTGTACCATGGAATCCTATGAGCATTGCCTGTGCTTGTCAGCCAGCTCCTTCCTGGGTTACTCTGAGTTTACTGTCCTTTCTCACTTCAGCAGGCTCTATACAACTACAATCCTTCTGCTAGCACCAGAAGGGTTAAAAAATAAAATGCAATCAGATCTTTATACCTCTACAGAGAGGCACACATTGTGCATTTTGCCTTCAGATATAGAAAGCTTAAAAAAAAGACTGATAAAAAAGATACCCTAACTTACAGCTTTGACAGTGCACTCCACTTTCCCTAAAGTTGAGATTTCAAGAAATAAATGGCTCAAATCAGACTATGGAGATGTGTCAGAAATCACAGCTCTTTTAAGGTATGATTGCATACCTACTTCTGTAACAATTGCTACAGAATGAGACTAATTTTGCAGCTCTCTTTATACTGATTTATAAGTATTATATGAAAGAAATTGGAGCAGAAATAGGCTTTTAATTCTAGCTTGAACTTGTATAGCAAAGTAATGTACTTAGGACTGCCGTGGTGGCTGCTGTTTCCTTTTCTTCCTATGCCACTTGTGAAGACCCTGAATGGCAGCAATGTATATCTCACAGGTTCACCCCTTGCCTTTTTGAACAGGTCACTTCTGCAGCTCGATGGCCATTTACAACCTGTCCAGGTGTACAGGCACTGACCTCGATTCCCTTGCTCTCTGCCAGCCACCTGGCATGGGGAGTGGCATCACCAGGGGCCCGTGCAGCCGGCCAGCCTGCGGGAACAGTCGCTTCCTCATCTGATCAGGCCGGGGAGAGCCAAGAGTTGACTAGTGAACCCAACTGGCATTTGGCCATGCAGTTTGGTGGCTGAAGCAGCCTCCAACAACCTGAAGCTGCTCTGTGCTGTTCACTTCGTCACTCTCTGTTTCCACAAATTATTTCTCCTTCCTCCTAAGTACTTTCAAGCACTCCAGATCAGATTTGTTCCCATAACGTCTCATTCTCTGTCCTGAACTTCATTTTGTAATGGCATGTTCTAATATCCTGACTTTTAAAGTAGACTGTGATTACAGTCTCTCCTAACTTTAATGTTTCATAGTCTTAGTTTTGCTGCCTTGACAGCAATTGCTATTATCTAACCCTGGTCCAGTCTAGATCTATTCACTGAGTTGCATAAAATTATTGTGTAAAACACAAGCACACCAGACTCCTCCAAAATCACTGACAATGCCAACCCCCCGCCTAAAATGAAAATGCAATTTCAGCTTCAAACATACCACCTTTGCTACAGGATGCCTGTGTGAGGAGTGACTCAAGGGGAAGAGCAAAAAGAAGCAGGGAACAGCATCCTTGAAGGGTGAGAAGGGAAAGTGTGGAGAGGCAACACTCCTTTAACGGTAGTTAACCCCAGGAGCTGATCTCTCCAACAGAAACTACTGAGTATTACCTGACTGCTCCTGGGCACTGCATGTTCCCAGGTAGTGGCTGCAGCTAGAGAGGGGCAGCTCTCATATCAGTGAGCATCGCTGCAGCTCTATGAAGATTTTTTGAAAAATTGCTTCTGTTTTCCCATAGCTCAGCTGCCATTGCTGGTTATCACACTCCCACGAACATACCTTGTGCTGCTAGTCCCTGCTGGCTATGAGCTGCGATTTGTGGTCGGACTGCTGAATTGCTCTTCCAAACAAGGACAAAACCATACAAATGTCACTATTAACCATAAACTGGCATAACAAAGTGATATGAATTACACATCAATTCAAAATAGCTCTTAGAGCAAATAAATGAATTGACGCTTCCTCACTGTGAGAAAACAGCCTGAGAAGAGGAACAATTTCTCCGGTGCATCAGTTTAAAAAGCTTCTGTAAGTGATGGTGTTTTGAACAAGGCTGCACCACAATAACTACCACATAGTGTAGTCATACCTAAATCAGTTTTATAGCAGATAATTCAGGTTCTTGTAGCAGGGAGCTCAGCAAACAATATAAAACCCACCTATCGAACCAGAGAAGTACTTGTCTGATTAGCAATATCACTAGCACTTCCCAATCTCATTAATTTTAAAGCTGTCATGAGTATGTCTGTACTGTAGTACAGTCACAGAAGCAATTAGAGACCTTGCATCAGCTGTATGCAACAGGCCTCGTCTTGTGAGGTGTGAATATGTAGCAGTTAATTTCTACACATCTGTCTTGCGAGTTTACAAACAGATCAGGATTATAGTAGTTCAATTTTATGCATGTTCATGCCTCTGCTGAAGACTACAGAATTCTATATAATATTATTAAACATCAGGTTTTAACTTACTATGACAAAACAGGGCTTCCAAAATTCACGAGCTGGCTCTGCACTGCTCAGCACTTGCCAACAGAGCACCAATTTAATGAAATTTCCCCTTTTTCCTAGCATTTGACACTATCAGCCCTCAGATTGTTTCCAGCTCTGTGGAAATGCAGTCCCAAAGACTTTTCATCACTTTCAATGCTAAAATGGGGATGCAGTAACTTCTCCCTCTGTCCATGTCCCTCTGCCATATGAATATGAAGATCTTTTAGCAAATGCAGCTAAGAAAACTCATTTTTCTTCCCTTGCTTTCCAAAATTCAGCTGCTTCTCCCTACATGTTTCTCTGGGTTGAGATGCAAAATGCAGCTGTGGTTAGTAGGCTCCTTAGCTCTTCCTTCGATCTTTTGTGACATTGCAGTCCTACCATAATCTGCATTTCCAGATTACGCGGGCTGTCTGGGGACTGCAACATTTTCAAGGCTGTCATGGTGTTTTATACATTAAATACGATATAATGTATTCACCATACAGTCACTTCCCAATCTTGCAATCCCTTGGTCACCTCCAGCTCTTGCTGCAGACCATCCATGATATTAATACCACAGAAGACAGATTTAGTAGAAGATGTATTAAGTCCTCCCCAGACAACTTGTGTCAGCATTAGCAGTTCTTGCTGTCCCAGTTACACGTATGCTTAAACTCCTTTGTTCACCTCATGCCTCTGTGCTGCAGTTTCCTTTCCATCTGATGGTCTTT
>NW_010338023.1:5204-7515 GCF_000700745.2 Antrostomus carolinensis
TTTAATGCAAAGCGGGTCATTACCTTGAGAAGCCTTGTAGGTCAGTTGAACACATTGTGCAACTGACCGCATAAGGGTGAAGATTGCTGGCAAGTTACAGGGGTAAAAAAATACTTGTGAGACTATGCTACACAGCTGGAAGCAAGAGGTTTAGCAACTTGCCACTATTCACAAATTAAACAGCTATTTTTACCTGGAGATAATATCCCTTCTGTTTATACCCTGGAAATACTTCACATAACTTAGCTATCATTTTTTTTTTGTTTGGGGAAGCCATTTATATTCCATACTCCTGGAATCATGAGGATTTGGATACTTGAATGCTGCTCTGCACAAACCAGTATTCACAGAAGTTCTAATGTACAAACCTACATGGTTCATGAGCACTTTATTTGGTATTTGCCCTGTACAGGGATTCAGACAGAAAACAGACTTTTGAACAGGAATGCTGGAGCTATTGGCTATTTTTCTCTTAGCAGCAGAGGATCAGACAGCCAACTGCCAGGTGAGGATCTCTTTTAAAGAGCATTTGTGTGTATCAGACATGAAGAATACTATTGCAAGTGTCTTATTATCTTTGTCTGGGCACGGAAAACACAGCTATAGCAAGTCTTGGAACTCCACCACTTGGAAAGGAGGTGTAGAACTGCAGTTGATAAGTCTGAATAAGCAACACAGACCTACAAAGCTCCCACAATTGCTGCTTCAGTTTCACACTGGAAATTACTAGTGTGGTGGAAGCACAGAGGAGGCCAAATCAGGAACTAGACCCTGCCATCAGGAGGGTTGCAGAAGTAGCAATTAAGAAAAGAAGCAGTCACTACTCTGTTACCATCTTTCTGAAAAGTAAAGATTTCAGTAAAAGCAAAGGCTTGTTGATTCACACATGTGCACAGCAATAACATTTGCAATGAAAGGTCATGTTTTAAACAGATCTTAGAGAGGCATGTGCATTCCTTTGTTAAAAACACCAAACCACAATGATCTTTTCACAAATCTATCCTTGAAAGTATATGTACACTTGCTTGTTAAAATGGACTTGTTATTTTCCACTTTGTGAGTCATACACAAGCTATGCTATCTCCTTGGTATGTGATTTCCTGCTTCAACCTATTTTCAAAATTAACTAACATAATAGGCTCCAGGATAAGTGCTGGAACATAAGGTTTTATTTTTGCAGCTGAAGACTAATAGATAATAATACATTCAGAATGTGCACCAGCTTACACCACAGGGCCCTGTAAAATAGGAACTTCCAAACAGAAATGCTAGCATAGTGCCGCTCTCAATATCGTATAACTTGCATTGTGATTCTAAGTGGGAAACTCCCTATGGCTCTGTGAAAGAACATATATAATGAATTCAACACATTATTTATGTAAAAATCTATCCTGTTGAATATTCTGCTCTGAGAAGATGCTTTCCAAATTAGATTTCCCAATAAAACTCCTTTCCTTCATTGGTAATCAGCAGAGTATCCCCAGTCATTCCCTTCAATTTATTCACTTCGGTGGAGAAGGAGAGGTCTACTGTGGAGTAATCTCTGCTCCACAGGATCAGTTAGGGAAATGCATCCAAGGGAAAGAAAGAAAAAGGGATTATTCAATTTGCACATAAATTAGAGATAAGACAAATATTACTTACACTTGAGAATTTGCTAAACAGACTAATCATTGTTTTAAAGTTAAAAAATGGCTAGTA
Organism: Antrostomus carolinensis; assembly: GCF_000700745.2. Classification (NCBI taxonomy): domain Eukaryota; kingdom Metazoa; phylum Chordata; class Aves; order Caprimulgiformes; family Caprimulgidae; genus Antrostomus; species Antrostomus carolinensis. The sequence continues at coordinate 6,906 of NW_010338023.1, forward strand.
GCAATTAATAGGGAGGCTTGGGGCATCTTTGAGCATCTCTAAATTACCAGCAGTGCTGAAGCATGGTTTTCATGTAATCTGGCTCACCTAGATTCCCAAACAGGACAAAACACTTCTGATGAGAAAAAAATGGATACCATCACACTGGCAGATTCTCAGGCAGTGACCTGTCTTCCTTCTCCAGAAGGGCAGATGTTAGCCTGGTTACACAGAGTAAATATTATGGAGTCCACTGACATTTTTATCTTTTAAGATATAAGCTAGAGGACATGCCACTAGAAGAACCTTCTAGATTAATTTAATAGAAATAGCCAGGAATTATTCAATACAGATATATCTACCGTTACAGAGCTTTTCTTTCTTGTTATTGGCCTTGGGACCAGTACTGCTTAGTATCTTCCTCAACACCATAGAAACTGGGATTGAGTGCCCTCTCAGCAGATTTGCAGACAACACCAAGATGAGTGGTGCCGTTAACACACCTGAGGGACAAGATGCCATCCAGTAGGACCTGGACAAGCTTGAGAAGTGGGCCTGTGTGAACCTCAGGAGGTTCAACAAGGACAAGAGCAAGGTCCTACACCTAGGCCGGGGCAACCCCTGGTGTCAG
>NW_010338024.1:0-13732 GCF_000700745.2 Antrostomus carolinensis
ACTTCCTCACAAAGGGAAGAAGAGGGGCAGGCACTGATCACTCTTTGGTGACCAATGATAGGACCAGGGGAAATGGCAGGAAGATGTGCCAGGGGAGGTTTAGGTTGGACATTAGGAAAAGGTTCTTCACCCAGGGGGTGGTGGAGCACTGGAACAGGATCTCCAGGGAGGTGGTCGTGGCACCAAGCCTGACAATATTCAAAAAGCATTTGGCCAGGGCCCTCAGACACATGGTCTGAATCTTGGGATTGTCCTTTGCAGGGACAGGAGTTGGACTTGAAGATCCTTGTGGGTCCCTTCCAACTCACAACGTTCTGTGATTCTAAGATCCCTGAACAGTAACTACTTTCTACTGTCTTTCATGACTGTCAGGAGAAATTAAGATATTTTCAAAACCTCGTTTAATTTCAGTAGTCTATGACTTAACATTTGTTGTACTTGCATTGGGGCATTTAGTAAGGCAGGGGGGTTGTATTTTGTGTTTATTTTTTTAGTGAAGGTACTTTTCTTTGAAATGGTGTTATATCACTTCAGAAATTCAAAAGTAGGAATTACTTTGTTTTTTGGTCTTTTTGTAGATTTACAGGATTATGCTGTTCAGTTTACTTCTGCTGTTATTTTCCCTTGTCAACTTGTGTGCTGATATAAATCAAGCTAATACATCAAATTATATTTGGGAAAAAATTAAGTCTCAAAATGAGTTTCTACATCCTTTATGAAAATTGGTCATTGAACAGGTTTAAAAAGACGTAGAGTGCTCCTAAAGAGGATAAAGCAAGCAGAACTCATTTGCTGATGCCCATCAGAGCTTGTTTTCTAGCTGGCCAATACAACTCCAGGCTAACGTGAAACATACTGATTTTTTGTTTTGTTGGTCCTGAGAAATTCCAGTTACTTTAGTTTTGGGAGTTAATGGGATAAAAACCCATAGAAAAGCAATTTTTTAAAACTTCTGCTTGTAGAACATACTTTCTTGAGGATCAGAATGATGTTCTAATACTAATTTCCTACTCTGTGAAAATACTGCTGGGAGAGTGCTCAGCTGAGGTCATTGTCATTGCTCTGAGTTAGAAATTTTTTACTTTCTTGATTATCTCAACAGAAAATACTTTGTACTTCTTATCTGCTTCCCACTGCCATTTTCCTACCGAGGCAGTAACAGGAAAATAGCTAGTATATTTTTCTTTTAATGAAACATCAAGGAATGCAAGGATGTGAATTTCTAAACTTCTCTACTAACAAAGCATTTTGTCAAGCCTGTTCTAACAGCTGCTCATATCAGATAGTGTGATTCCCAGTTGTAAGTGACCGTTCATGTTTGACTTTAATGTAATTTATCTTTGGTTAGTGGGGAGGATGTAATTGCACTTGCCTCTGGTGTACATGTGATACTAGAAATTTCTTTTGATTTATTTAAATGGCATTGTTTTCAACAATTTGTGTGTGTTGTACATTTAGTCCCTGACAGTTGCCATGAGCTCACAATATGATGTAAAATGGCGAGGAAGAAAAAGATTATAATTACATTCTTAAACTCATGTTTAGAAGTGAGTTCAATCTTAATTTAATTTTTAAATTTAATAGAGAAAATTTTTATTTTAGTTGCTGTAGTTTACCTGAGGATGCTTCTGTAAGATCTTGCACATGTATGCAGCTATCTTATTTTTCTGCGTGGAACTATATAAATATAGGACTATTGTGGCTGACTATTACTGGCCTAAGAAATAAACAAAGTACACAAATTATAAAGATGCTATTCACTTTGATAAAGTTTCTATCTAAAAATCACATATCAACCTGGGGAGGAAAAAAAAAAAGTGTTTAGCTGTATCTTATATTTACACGAACCATTACCTGTCAGATTGAGTAGCAGTTTCAGCTTTGGAAAACTATGGAGAAGACATCACTTTAAGAAATTGATTTTGTGTGATATACTTTTTACGGAATCCATACATTTCTTGACTGATTGAACGTATGCATCTTCGATGATTCAATTCACAGAATTTATGGTTGCATGAAACATCTAAACCTTCTGGTTGAATGTTTCTTGATGGTTAGATACAATGTGATTAGCAAGAGATGCAGATCAGATTAATATTTGAGCTCTGCATTCAGGAAAAATTAGTAAGAGAAATAATTAGGTGTATGATTTGGATAGCACTGCTGAAAACAGTATCAATGAGAAGCAGTGTGGTTACATAGCATTAGAATCTGGTGACTACACTGCTGAAATACAGGGCAGAAAAAATAGAGGAGGGATAAAAATACATATAGATCTACTTTAAATAACTAATGTAATTAGTGTAGTGAGGTGAAATGTGCCTTTCTGTATTCTTATCAGTATAGGATGTTTGCATATAATGTGACATAACACATTAGTTCTGTAAATTGTACCTCACTTGCATTTGAAATACTCATAAAATTCTTGAGGAATGTTGTGCTGAATATACTGTGTGTTGTGTTTCCTATACCTAGTGTGAATTTTGTTTGCGGTTTGTGGTGATCTTATTTTTAAATTAGGTGTTAAAAATTCAGATCAAAAGTATGATATGTGTAGTCAAGCTAGGGACTAGAAGTCCAAAGTACATGAGTTACCAGAACAGTGAGAATTGCATGTTTAGTGCCTGTGGTGCTTAGTTTACACTTCAGATAAATAACTAGGCTCTAACTGGCCTCTTTCTCTGCCTCCAGTTTCTTATGAAAGTTGAAAGCTAGATTACATATTGAGATGTTGGCTATGTAGATGCACAACTGCTTTACTTGGAGCAAATGTTGCATCTATTTTTGAGTTAGTTAATCACCTCTGTTCTGTGTCATCTCTATACATGGCCCGTCAATTGAAATGTCTGTGGTATTGTTGCAGTCTGAGGGCTGATACAAACTTTAATCAGTTTTGAAAGTAATACTTGTGTTCAGATCTCTAGACCATTAATATGCTGTACTCCAGGATTTAGTAACTAATCTTAATGGCATTTTTAAAGTGTTCCACAAACATAATTCTCTTTTATAAAAAATCTTCAGATATTAAAGCCAGGAAGAGAGTATTTAATGTTATGTTGGTGGCAAATGCATTGACGTGAGTATTCTAATACCTCCCCCTTGGTTCTATTAGCAGTGGAACTATGAAAATGCAGCAATAAAATCTATCAGGTTAGAAAAATTGGGACCCAGAATTGTCTTGTGTGAAGACTGAGAAGAAACAACATACCACAGTCAGGATTTTCTCTGCAATAGAAAACATGTTAATGATTGCTGTACGTATATATTCAATACATTTTAATAATGAACTGTTCTGAATATCCTGGGTTGCTTCTGTCAGGAGAACCTTCACACTGTTGTAATGTGTGTCACAGAATATCCTTATGCTTCTATTGCATCCAGAGCAGCTCACTGAGTTCTCTGGGTAACTGACCTTCAGCTACCGAAGACACTAGATGCTCCTTATAATCTGCAGAATTAATCTATAAAGGCAGTTTTTCTTATCTGCACAGACATTTTTTTGGAATCACAAGTGTTTAGGAATTTACTGCTTGGAAGAGAAGCTCAGATGTCTGGGGAAGATTATTTTTTTCTTCTTTTTTCTAGTAAGTACAACCTCCTGATGTGGCTTGTCCTTTCCCTTAGATTGTCTCACTCTTATTTATTACAGTCACAGTTGAGGAGGAGACAATTTGATTAATATTAAAAAACCCAAAACCAAACAAAAAAACAACCAACCAATCAAAACCCCAACCCACATCTTTATATTAATGTCTCATGGAAATCCTTAAAATATTTACATTCTGAATTACCTAGAAGGATAATTCCAAGATAGGAGTGTGAAAATTAGGGTATGTTCTGCAAGGTCTGAAGTAAGCATTACTTCGCCAAATTCTCCTGCCATAGGAAAAAGGCAGCCTGCAGGGCTCAGGAGACAGCTGTATCTGGTGGAACCCCTGTCAATATGTGCACCAACACAGTTGTCACATTGAACTCGTTGGCCAGACTTCAGTAATACAGAACTGAAGAGGTTATCTTCAGACACTTTCCATTGGACATTAGCCTGCTGACAACTTTAAGCACTAAGTTTAAACATGTTCTCAGAACAAAGGTGGAGATTGAGCTCTGTTATGATTCCAACTTCTCAAGTACTAGCAGGGCTTTGGGCACTGTAAATCTAAACAGACCCAGGAGCTGAATTAAGGTGTAGTCTGTGGTAAGGACTGTTGTTTCTCTTTGACCAGTTCCGTCAAATTCCGAAACTCTGGAGGTTGAGAGCAAACTTACATTTACTGTGTTAAGTTTTTCTTTTTTCTTTTTTTTTTTTTTTTTGTGGCACTTTCTTTATAGTCTGTATGCTGTGGCAGGCTAATGAAGAGAAATTCCTTTCCCACAGGTAACACAGTATTTCACTGTTAATGGTAATGAAAAAAACCAACAAAGAATAATGAAAACCCTATGGTACAACACTTAATTATAATACCAGAATAGGTCCTCGCAGTGTTTGACCCAACCTCTATCTGAGTTTCAGCCTGTGCTGAACTTTTATTCAGTACTGCTCTGGCCACGACTGCAGTAGTATGAATGCTCATACGAACAGCTCTGCAAAGGAAACGGTCAAGCTATGTGTCTTACATTAATGATAACATTTTATGATGTATTGTCAGCATGTGTATTTAATGCCCTTTGCAACTGAAATTCTGTGACTGAGAGGAAAATGAAGACTAAAAGGCTGAAGGAAAATGAGGATTGACTCCTACAGATGTCTGTATACAAATGATGTAAAACATGATGGGGAAATAAAGGTATCTACTTACTCCAGGTGTTACTGTTTCAGTATTCAAGACTGATCATATATGCATCCATGGTAGGATGCAGGTATAAACATTCTATGCAAGATACTTTCTTATTTTAAGAGAAATTAAATGGCTTTCAAGACTGAAAGTCTTTACAAACTTATGAACAGTAGGCACATGGTATTTATAACATTTTCTATATTAAATTTAATGTTTTTTAAATTATGCTAAAATTGAAAAAAAAGTGATGCTGTTCATCTAGCTTATAACCAGTTACTTTTAGTTGTAAAGATTATTTAGAAAGAAATTAAAAGCTTAAGTTTATAAAGTCATCATTATGAAATGAAACAGCAAGATCATACTTTCACAGCCCACTGCTGCCAAGTACAGTGTTCTCCCGATGGCAACAGTAATTTACACAATTATTTCTTGCTATCAGAGCAGTCTTAATTCTCATAAAATCAAAATTAGACATTAAAAATATGTGGTAGTGTAACTTGCTTAATGGACCATTATGTGTTCTATGAACTGTTTACTATCTGCTGATAGTACAGTTTGACAAAAACTAGTAATCAGTCACTTTCTGAACAATTTGCCAGAAAGGGGTATCATAGTTAGCAAGGTATGCTCTACTGACCCTGTGGATTAACTGTTATTTCCAATAATTAAACAAAAATTGTGTCATTTAAGATGGTTCTGATGACCTCTAGATGTTCATTGTTGTTGATTGATCAAATCAATCACAATGTTGACATTTGTGCAGGCAGGTAATGACAAATGGCAAAGAGATTACTTGCCTGTAACTGCTCTGTTAGAAATATTGTTTTAAAAATTGTAAACAATGTCACCCTACTTTATTCACAGAATTCCTAGAAATTGGGATTATGTGTTGGGATTTTCCAAGGAACCAAAAGGCAGGACCATAGTCTTTATTTTTATAGACACTTAAGCTCTGTACATGGACAGTGAAGTTTGAGGTGTGCTCTTAACAGATACTGAAGCAAAAATAGTGCTTGTGTGTATCTGTTCCCCTTGTTTGAAAGTATGTGTATGCCATACCTGGAAAGAGGCTTTATTTTTTTCTGGGAAACCTATCTCTCTGTGTATAGATTATAAATATGATTTAATACCAGATTTTTTACTTTCTTATTTTTATGACAGTACATGTCTGAAAAGTTGTGTGTTTAATGTTTTAAGTATCAATAGGGCAAGCCCTTATAAATCAGACAGAATTTTGACAACTGCATACATGTTAACATACAGATACACATATGTTTATCCTATATCAAAATAGGAATTGAAAAGTACAGGTCAGTACACTTGGGACCCCTGTTACAATATTATAAAAACATGGAGACCCATTTTTTCTCTGTCCCCTTGCTTTATATGGAAAGCTGCATGAAATGTTGATATGCTATGCTGCTGTTTTCCATCTGACTTAAACTGTTTTGGGTCTGTGCTTACTTAACTTTTTTAAGCAAAGTGCAAACTATTTGCAAAAATCTATCTTATTTTCACAAATTATAAAAACAAAACATTTAAATTTGCATTTATATTAGTGCATCCATGTCAAAGTTCATTTTTCTTCCTCATACAAATAGCTTGTGTTGATAAATTACTTGTGCTTCAAGATAAACATCTGATACAAATGTTCCAATTTTTTTCATTTTACTGTAAATCAATAATTTGGAGATTAAGATTTACTTCTACACAGTGAAATGAATGTTACAGTTAATTTAACATTGTTTTCTGTGTTTAAGCTGAGACTTATATTTCACTGAAAAGTCTGTGGGAACTCTAGTTGTATTAATGAAGTGTGTTTTCTCGGGGAATTTTAAATAAATAACTAGTTTTTAGTTATGTAGAGTTGAATAGTACATCAATTTAGGCTGATGTCCTCTATGGTGTCTACAGAAAGACATGAAATGAGAAATGATAACAGCATGTATAATCACAAGAGTGCATGTGCAGCCTTCTTTCCAGGACAGCAAGTGCTATCCTGAAAAGACTGGTACAACTTATTACCAGGAGGTAATGGCCAGGTCTGGAGGGACAAAAAAACCCAACAAACACGCAAAGAAAAACCCAAGCCACCTCCCCCGCCAAGCTTGTAGAAAAACCTTTGTCTAAATAGTCATTCTAGGTGCATTTGTAAAGTCACTTGTCTTTACTAGGCATAGTATTTTTCCCTTGTCCATTTGGAATTGTACTCTGTTTATTTCAGACTGCATCTTCCAATTTGTTTCAGTTGTTCTGAATCTAATGTCCTGTTTTTTAGCTGGGTTTCTTTATTAGTATATGTGCTGCTGAAGCTCCTCTTCTCTAAAGTATTTCCATCCCTTGAAGCTTGATAATATCTTTGACTGACTGTAGAGCAGGCCTATTAAATTAATCTAAGTTATTAATGAAAATACTGAATGGTATGAAAGCAGACTAAATAGGCCTGAAATACAGAATACTAATGTGAAATTCTGCATGATGATCTTAATAAAATGCATTTTTGCTAGTGAAGCTTCAATAACTGGTTGCTGAATATGCTCTTGCAGAAGGTATACGGACTTGCTTATGAGACTGTCCTGAGAAATATAATCAGATTGGAGACTGGCAGTACTTGTTATTTTTAAAATGTGTGGGTTTGAATTTATTCAGTATCGAAAGGTTGACTAATGATGGCTCTGATATACTTGCTACATTTTCATACATCTTTGCACTCTGTTCTAGAAACATCTATCAAGCTGCTGTATTCTCATTGTATTCACCAGTGTTTTCCAAAATACCCTTTTTCAGCACTTTGTTTCCATAAAAGCAGGCAGCATAAAACTGGATGACAACTGGCTTGTGTACTGTAGATTACTTTTGTTGTGGTGAATGCTGTTCTTTCCTTGCCAGTTTTAATTTCCCTCTCATCTGTTTATATTAATCTCCTTACATCTTACTATTTGCTTTATTCCATATTTGTCTAGTGTATAACATATGAGGATCCTGGTCAATGTTTCTTTCTCAAACTTAAAATATAAATAATGACAGAGCAATCACAAGAGGAACAAATGTGGAAAGTGAAATATGGGATGGAGTAACCATGTATTTTGTCTTGTATCGAAGTTCTTTACCATTGCAAAAAAAGAGATTCTCTGGGCTACCAGGGCTTTCCCTGTTAGTCAAGATCTTTTATACTATTTGTATTTTAGACAGAAATGTGATTTGACATCGCTGTATGTTTGATAAGGTTTCATATTGTATATCTTTAGAGTGGAATTTTCATATTTTGCTATGATGATTCCAGGTGTTAACATCTGACCTGGAAAACAGGGAGAAGCAGCAGGAAAAAATGCTGGACCAACTAAAGGAGATACAGAGTTGCTACAAGGCTTGTGAGAATGCACGTAGACAAACTGAACTCCAGTCTGCTGAGTTAGCTCAACAGGTTGAAGAGAGTACCAAGGAAGCAGAACGGTACCTCACTGAATTCAGGCATTCAGAGGCACTCAGGCTGGAGACTGAGAAAAAAAGAGAAGATTTGAAGGTGAGGGCGCAGGAAACCATCCGCCAGTGGAAGTTAAAATGTAAGAAACTGGATCGTGAGGTGGAAAAACAAAATGAAACTATCAACCAACTGATGGACAAGAACAGTCAGGTAAGATTGACTGGGGTTTTTTTGTACCCTTTCTATTTATTTTAGAGATTAAGATTAAGGTTTGTTTATGCAAACTGTGACTTAAATCACTTTCTGCCTTAAGTTCTGGACCAAATTTTCTGGTGAACTACAAAACAGCTAATAAGTGGCAATATTTTTAAGCTATTACAGAGTTCCACATTCTCTTCTTTATCCAGTCTTTATTTGAGTCTCTTAACTTAATCAAAGCTTTCTTCTTGTAAAGAAGGATGTTTGCCTATTATTCTTTTACTTTATCTTTTTGTTTAACAGTTAACATAACTTAGCTTATTTTTGGATAATTTCTAAGAAAATAATGTGATGTTATTTTTTTGCAAAAAAGTTTAATCACATAAGTAATAACCTGTGTTCAAGTTATACATTGTCTCATGCAGTGAACAGTGATCACATTTTTGAAAGTAGGTGTTTACTTTCACTTTGTATGTCAGATTGCTAGCAGACAGCAGTACATAGTGCTATATGAACTTTGGCACAGGTAGCGTATATTTAATTCCATTCTGTATTTAAGGTTTTATCAGACTCTGGGCTTAGTAATGATAACTTTTATCGCCAATAAAGACTACAGGTTCTGAAATATTGTAAGGACTACAACTCAAAACAAGGATTTGATGTTTGGAGGCAGAAAAGTAGATACTTTTTGTGTGAGAATGTGCAGAGATTTTAGAAAAATCTAGAGATTTTAGTAAAAAAGGCACTCTTACCTGCATTTGGAATGAATGTGCTACTAACACCTACCATGCAGTTCCTAGCCTTTTCCATTTATCTGGCTAGGGAGTCTGTTCCTTATATTTTTGTAACTTTTTTTTAAATGTCTTTCAGGTATATTTTTTGTTTCAACCTCTTCCTTATATTTCTCAGAACTTTTTCTTTGAAAATATAAATTTGAAATTTGATAATGTAATTTTTTTTGGCTTTTCACTTGTGTTTGTTCAGTATGGCAAACCACTTATTTCTCCCTTCTCCTGTACAATTTGTGAGGGAAAAAAACAATGAGTCTTCTGGTTTGGTTTTTTAATTTTTTTCGACTTAGTAGAATTCCTTGACTTACTAGTCCTTACACTGCTTTAAAATCACTCACATCAGTGCTAATACTGATCATCCCATCTTGGAATAGCAGTAGTAACTTTTTATTCTATTTGTAATGAGTCTGTGGGTCTTTGTATTTTCCAGTTGCTGGGTCAAAAGGTGCCCGCTCCTATAGTACTAAACGTCACGCTGTGAGCTTTTATCTTAACTTACATGTCCTGTTGGTGCAGTCTGTCATATTGTATGGCCTACTTTTATTTTTATAGAGCTTCCCTCACCTCTTTTCACTTATATTCTAGTGCCATGCATCAATTTAGGTTACAAAATCTGGTGGGCTTGGGAGGCTCCGTCATATCATATAGCCTATTTTTGCTTTTATAGAGCTTTCCTCACCTCTTTTCACTTACTTTCTAATAACATGCTGTGGTGGTTTCACTTGGCTAGCCAAACACAGCCACTCACTCACCCCACCCCCTCCCAGATAGGGGAGAGAATTTGGCAGGGCAAGAGTAAGGAGACTCATAGGTTGAGATAACAACAGTGTAGTAGTTTAAATAAAATTAAACTTAAAATAATAATAACAATAATAAATTATGCAAATAGATGATATCCAGTGCAGTTACTCACCACCTGCAGACCAAGCCTGGCCCATTCTTGGATAACGATCCCAGAGGAGCAAAAATACTGAAGCAAGATAGAGACTGACCCTCATTAATATACAGAACATGACATTATGTGATATGGAATATGCTATTGGCACATCCAAATGCCACTCTGGCTTATTAATTTAAATATTCATCACCCCTCCTAGACCTTGCACTTGCAGACTAGCAGAACACGAAGTCCTTTGACTTCCAGCAACAAATGAAAACATTGGTATGTTATCAGTGTTTCTCTCATAACAAATCCCAGGCTGAAAGCAAAACACAGCGCTATTCTAGCTACTAAAAAGAAACGTAGCTCTGCCTCAGCTAAAAACCAGGATACATGCATCCGATTTAGATTACTGAATCTGATGGGCTTGTGATGGCTCCATGCCATCCTCTGCTTTGTCCTCCTCCAAGATTGTGGATTTCAAGGGGTATAAGCTGTGAAGTATGGGAAGTCTGTATTTATCCTGTTCTGTTCCTGATCAGTGACCTGCTCTGAGACTGGTACGTGAATGTATGAGCATGGTCAAAACACAGGACAAGCGACAATGAAGCTAATATTGAATTGAAATTAATAAACTATCACAGATAGTTTATTATCACAGATTCTATAAATACCTGAAGTGTGGGGGCCAAATGGATGGGGCCGGGCTCTGTTCAGTGGTGCACAGTGACAGGTCAAGGGACAATGGGCAAAAACTGGAAAACTGAAAGTTCCAGACAAGCGTAAGGGGAAACTTTACTATGAGGGTGTCTGAGCACTGGAACAGGCTGCCCAGAGAGGCTGTGGAGGCTCCATCTCTGGAGATGTTCAAAACCCACTTGGACGCTTTCCTGTGCAACCTGTTGTATGGAACCTGCTTTGGCAGGGCGGTTGGACTAGATGATCTCCTGAGGTCACTTCAACCCCTGCAATTCTATGAGATGTAAGATGTAATTCCTGGGGTTTCTGTTTCTCTCCTGAACTGCCAGACATATTCCGTATTTTGTATTATTATTTGCTGTATGCATGCTCCAACAATTCATTCCATAGGAATCTTGTTGTCTTTGTTAGCCCTAGCAGTTGTCTGAGGAAATAAACATTTAAGCTGGTCATGTCTTGCCTAGGTAAATGGACAAATGCATAAAAATGCTAAATGCAGTCACTTTGGTTTAAGCTGCGTTTAAGAAATGCTGTCAGTATTCATTCTTATTTTTAAAATCATCATCATCTTGCCAGCAAGTTTGAGGTAGGTGTCACTCCTGAAGAAGATCTCTATTGGAGGATATGTAATATCAAATAAACTGTGTGTCATTGTGGAGGAGGAAAAAATGCAAACAATATTTCATGTTCTCAATACAAAGTTGTATTGAGGTTTCATATGAGGATATAATCGAGCTAGATGCAGCATTTGTGATAAGCTTCAGGGAACTAGATGAACATAATTTAACCAGCTTTGAAACAGACAGACAATTAACATCTGAGGCAAAACTCTCTTAAAAAAAACAAAACCAAAAAACCAACCGTTTATAAAATAAATAATAAAGAAAAAAGAGAAATAGCAGTCTGTTGTCTCTGCTTTCTGTTATAGGACTTCAAAGGGTTGATGGCAAATTTTCAAAATTGGATTACAATCATAGCTTTCAATTTTATGAGATGTTCCAAATATTTGCAGACAATGAGTGGGTTATAGAAAAATTGTTTAGATTTCATTCTTTTGCATTTATTGGGATAATTTGGTTTAAGTCTTGCCTATGTGGTTATTCTTGACATTGGTTGACACTGGGAATCTCTAACATCTTGTGTCTTTTGTAATGTACTTTCTTCTAACTATGGAATGTAGAAAACATGCTTACACTCAAAGCAAGTTTGGTTTTGGTTCTTTAAAAAAAAATTACTGGTATTGTTAAGCCAAATCATGCAGCTAGAATTGCAAGACAGTTTTAGGAAGACTGAAATACTTGTATTTTTTCAGGAAAAAAGCATGATGGTAATTACAACATATCCTTTATTTATTACTTTTGTATTTTGTTACATTGGTTATTCTTAATGTAGTTACAGATTGTTTTCTTATTTTTAACCTGCACACTGTTAATCTTAATTGCCTTTAGTTCCAGATTATATCAAGTAATTTTGCTATAGCTGTAAGAAAGGTGTACTGTTTGTGGGATTAGTGGAAACAGTCATTAAAATTCAGTGTAAAATTTATTTATTTAAGCCAGTTTAAAGAATCCAGTAGTTTTTGATACAGCAGGAAAATCTCATGTTGTCCCTTTATCATTCTATTTTTTTTCCTGTAGTAAAAGTTGTGTGTGACTTACAATAGATGTACTGTAAATTTCTTCTTATTTAAACAGAATATTAAAAAAATAAATTATAATTTGAGATAAGTAAGAATTAAGAATGGTGTGTGTTTAACATGAGTTTAATGAAATGGAGTATTTAGTAACGCGCATGTAATTGCAGTGCAAATTTTTCATGTTATTTAGTGCCTTTTCAAGGATTTTTTTTTTTTTTTAACCTAAAATATATCAATGTTGGAAAAAAACCCCAACCCTTAAGCTCCTTAGGAAATGAGTGGAATTTTTATTAAATGTGTCTGAATTTTGTTTTGAAGATGAAGTCTTCATTTTTTGGCTTTGATACATGAGTGAACCAGGCTTTTAACTGCTATGAATTAATCTGCTGTGTGTAGTTTCAAAAAATAATTTAAAGTTGGTATACTTAATATGTAACATTTTAGAAAATAAGCAAAACAAGTCAGCCTATGACATGGACCTATAGGTAAGGTGTGTATGACCAATAATCCTCCCTGTATCTGCTGCGTTACTGTGTTGCCTGATTTCCTCCGTCTTGCTGTTTGGAGGAATTGGCAAAGAAACCCGTCTCCATTTGCAAAGAGGAGATTAATGAAAACTATCCCTGCTTAGGAGGCTCGAACATTTAAGGACAGGTATATGTTTGAGATCACAAGTGTTCTGTGCTTAAATTTAGAGAAACACTGAATACATTTGAACTGAGTTTGTAACAAGCAAAAATTTTTCCAGAACAAAGTGTGCTAATTGTTCCTTAGACATTCCTAATGTCTAATTCATAGTGAAGTTGAAGGACATCCTTCTACAATTTTCTTTAATTACTTTAGGTTGCCCTGGGTTTCTTTTTCTTCTTTCCCAGATGCTCAAAGAAAAAGATGACCTTAGAAGTCAACTTCTCTCTGCTATACACCAAATAGAAAACCTTCGGAAAGAGCTGAATGATGTGCTTACAAAGAGAGCCCAGCAGGAAGAACTCCTCCACTGCAAAGAGGTAAAACTGAATGAAATGAAGACTCACCAGGTATCTCTTGAAGAAGAGATCAGAGAAGTTCAAGGTACTGTAGATAAACTGGAGAATGAATTGAAAAAGCAAGTCTTCCTACAAAATCAAATGCAAGCTGAAAAGGAACACTTGGAGACAGAACTTGCAACTAGTAACTTGATCCATAAAAAAGACCAAGAAAGACTCTTAGAAATGCAAGCAGATGTAAAAAACTTAAGCTCTATACGTGTGGAACTAACAAACAGAATAGCAGAAGAGGAGAAAGTAAAAAAGGACTTACATAAGAGCCTCTCAGATCTCCAGAAACAGC